>NC_068918.1:26936948-27239978 GCF_023091745.1 Budorcas taxicolor
TGAACTCTACAGTCTTTTCATAAATAAAAAAATATGTGGTATAGTTTATATATAAAAATGCATCCTTTTAAGTGATAGCTCTAAGGACCCTCCCATACATTCTTAACTATTCTACTAGATCATATCTCATAAAATACAGAAATCTCACAATAAGATAGGCCAAATTACCATATCTAGCTCCATTTTTCTGCTGTAGTTGTATTGTTGTTGTTGTTATTGCTAGTTGCCCAGTAGTGTCTAACTCTGTGACCCAATGGACTGTAGCCCACCTAGCTCCTCTGTCCGTGGTATTTCCAGGCAAGAACTCTAGAGTGGATTGCCATTTCCTTCTCCAGGGGATCTTCCCAACCCAAGGATCAAACCCAGGTTTGCTGAATTGCAGGCAGATTCTTTACTGCCTGAGCCACCAGGAAAGCCCTATTGTTGTATTATATCTATATATGTTATAAATTCATAATAAGATCTTATAAATTTTTGCTTTAGTTATATGTATTCCACAAAATTTAACATCTTTTATGTTTATATATTTCTTGAAGCTTTGAGTTTTCCTTGTAAACTCCTTTCCTTTCAATCTGAAATAATTTCTGTAGCATTTATTATACTGCAAGTCTGCTAATGATGGACTTTCTTGGTATTATTTTATCTGAAAATGTCTATATTTCACTTCCACTGTTGAAAAATATTTTCTCTGTGTATGGAATTGTGGCTTGAATTCTCTTTCAGCACTTTACTGTTCTGCTTTCTTCTGGCCTCCATGGATTTTGATGAGAAGTCAGTCTACATTCAAAATGTGTTTCTCCATATATGACATGTGATTTTTGTTCAATTAGTTACAAACTTGTATCTTTTTTCCTGAGCTTTCAGCAGTTTGACAATAATGTTATTTGCTTAGAGTTTCTTGACATTTCTGCTACATGGAGTTGAACGAACTTTTTAAAATTGTAAATTTATATCTTTCAACAATTTTCAGAAATTCTGAAAAGATTTTGTTTTTCAGCTGCTTTCCCTGTTTCATTCCCCACCCTACCTGCCTCCTCCAGAATAAAAATAAAATTACATGAATTTAGAGATGTGTTTATTTTGTTTCCCAAGTTATTGAGGAACATCTTCATTTGTTGTTAATTTTTTTCTGAGATTTCTGTTTTTCAGATTGGTAGAAGTGGAGGCACTTCAGTCAGAGGAGGCAGTCAGATATCCAGGATATTTATCTGATGAGATCTTTTAGTGGCTTCCGTGGTAAAGAATCTGCCTGCAATGTGGGAGACCCAGGTTCCATCCTTGAGTCAGAAAGATGCTCTAGAGAAGGAAATGGCAACCCATTCCAGTATTCTTGCCTGGAGAATTCCATGGACAGAGGGGTCCGGCAGGCTACAGAGATGTTTTAGAATAGAAGGAGTACTGTCCTCTTTAGTGAATAGGTGCTAATTATGTTCTGTATCAGTCTCTGCTCCTGGAAAGCTATGCATTTTTCAGTGGAAGTGGCTATAGTAGCCTAGGAGAGAGGGAACACACACTAACTGGTGCATGCATAACCACAACCCCTGCCATCACAGTCACTCTATCCAGATGTCCACTGCACAAACACAGAGCGGTCAAAGGGACAATCTGGTCAATGCCACAGAACTTTTCTTCACATTTGCTTGTTCTTGATATTCTAGAGTCTTTCTAGACTCTATTCATGACTGAGCCATCTACCTCTGCCCTCTGATTTATGTACATCTGCACGTTAGGCCACTTCTCTTTTCATTCCTACTATTTCTTGTAAATGTACTAGAATACTAAAACAAGTTGGACTTCTTTTTCAAATGAAGAGCAATCACTTCAGAAGTAAGTCTGGTCTTGTGTCTGGACTTTAGGGATCTGCAGTGTGATTTTTGTATTAGAGACTGATAAAGAGTTTACAAGTTTGTTGTTAGTATCTACCACACATATCTTAAGCATCATTGGTTCTTTCAGGTGACATATTTTGAATGACCACAGGGCATCTTACTTTAGACTAACTAAAAGTGCTGCATCACTTTATCTGTTCTAGGCCAGACATGAAACTGGGAATCTTTTGAGTCAACCAATAAGTGAATTAGAACATCTTTTCATGTATTTTGCCTCTCACATCCAAATAGGTTTACCTAAGGCTCCAGATCTTTCGTAATGATATCCTTTTTTTTTTTTTTTTACCTGACTCCTCAGGCAAAGGAAACAAAAACAAAATAAACAAATGGAACCTAATTAAATTAAGAAGCTTTCTCACAGCAAAGGAAACCATTAACAAAACAAAAGGACAACCTACTGAGCAGAGAAAATATTTGCAAATGCTATGAACAATACAGGGTTAATATCTAAGACATCGAAACAGCTTATGCAACTCAGTATCAAAAAAACAAATAACAAAATTTTAAAATGGCAGAAGACCTGAATAAACATTTTTCTAAGGAAAATATACAGATGGCCAACAGGCACATGAAAAGATGTTTAACATTGCTAATCATCAGGAAAATGCAAATCAAAACCACAAAGAGATACTACCTCACACCTGTCAGAATGACAACCATCAAAAAATCTGCAAATAACAAATGTTGGCAAGGATATGGAGAAAGGGGAACCCTAGTATACTGTTGGTGGAAATGCAAATCGGTGCAGCCATGATGGAAAATAATATGGTCGTTCCTAGAAAATGAAAATACAACTGCCACACAATCCAGCAGTTCCACTCATTTTTATATATGCAAAGAAAATGAAAGCATTAATTCAAAAAGGTAAGTACACTCCAATGTTCTAAGTAACATTATTTACAAAGCCTGAATAGGGAAGCAACCTAAGTATCCATCAACAAATGAATGGATAAAGAAGATGTGGATACGTATATACAATGAAATATTACTCACCATACAATGAAATTCTGCCATTTGCAAGGACATGGATGGACCTAGACGGTACTGTGTTTAGTGAAATAAGTCAGATAGAGAAGGAAAATACTGTTTGTTATCATTTATGTATGGAATCTAAAAAATAAAACAACTAGTGAATGTTACAAAACAAAAACAGACTCACAGAAAACAAACTAGTGGTTACCAGCTGGGAGAGAGAAGTAGGGAAGGAGCGAGATAGCTGTAGGGGATTATGAGGCACAAATTATTATGTGCAAAATAAGGAAGCTACAAGCATATATTTCACAGCATAGGGAATATAGTCAATATTTTATAATAATATTAAATTGAGTATAATTATACAAATATTGAATCACTATGTCACACACCCCAAAATAATAAAATAATATTGTAAACCAATTATACTTCAATTAAAAAATAACCATCTGGCTATCGCCTAGTGTCAAGTGTGACTACTGGATGGCCTTGTGACTTATGGAAATATATTTATGTATTTTTCAGATGACCAAATTATATTCTTGATATATATTTGGTCTTTGATCACAATTCCTAGCACACTGATCTCAAGATCCTTGACAAAGCCACTTTCACCACATCTGGGTTTGTATTATTGAGGTGACTCTTTCCCTAAGGATGGGGCTGGTTGCCAGGGAACCAACCATAAAAAGAGGGTAGGAAATTTCAGTCCCACACCCCTGAACTCCAACTGAGGGGAAAGGGGATAGAGGTTGAATTGATTTCCAGAGGCCAATGATTTAATCATTCATGCCTGTGTAATTAAATCCTTATAAAAGCACAAAAGGTGAGGGTCAGAGAGCTTGCAGGTTGGTGAACACTTGAGACTTGGGGAGAACGGCTTGTTCAGAGAGAGTATAGAAGCTCTGTGCCCTTTCCCCATGTTCTGCCCTATGCATCCCTTCTATTTAGCTGTTCCTGAGTTCTATCGTTTTATAATAAACCAGAAATCCAGTAAATAAAATGTTTCTGTGAGTACTGTAAGCCACCGCTCTAGCAAGTTAACTCCAAGGAAGGGCTCGGTACCATCAGTTGATTGTCAGTCAGTCAGAAGCACAGGTGAAAATCTGGACTTGGAACTGGCAGCTGAAGTGAGGACTGACCCCTTAACTCATGGAATCTAATGGTATCTCCTTGTAGAAACTGTCCATATTGAGGTGAGTTATAGGACACTCAGCTGGTATCTAAGAGTTGCATAGTGATGGGAAAACACCTTCCTCCTCCAACATTAAAATTGGGTCTGGAACTACTACTGCTTAATCTTAGGACAATCTTCTGATGGCTTGTAAAAATGAATGGCTTATAAATGCCTGCTTCTGAAGACCATTCACTTAAGGAAGGGAAAGGGAAAACAAAGCAAAACAAACTATTCACTGGCTTCTGTATCTTATTGGTGGAAAGTTTATCTTACAAGGTCTTAACCTCATTGTGTTTCTGGTTTGCACGTTAACGGGCTCTGAGTGCGTGTACATGGAAACGCGTGTCTCAGCACCAGCCGGGAAGTCCCAGGGCTGGTGGTGAGCAGCGTGCAGTGCGGACATCAAGCAGGGCACTCCTGGCTTGTGTCTGTGTGAAGTCTTGTTGGTGCCTACACACAGCAGGTCCACCCAGCCGCAGTCACAAGAGTGATGAGGCTGTGTGGACTTGAAGCAGTGCATAAAAATGTCTTATATACGTAGTAAGAATGAATAAGCCATTTCTGTTGGCATGTTTGCAACCATTTTTGAGTATGATTACGTGCAAAAAGTCGGATACAACTGAGCATGAACACACACATACGACCTTGCCACCCCCTAATATGTGAGTGACTATAATATAAAGACTCTGAACGTGGCAGCCTGTCACTTACTCTGATTGCAAAATCAAGACAATGAGATCAGTTAGAACTAGCCTGAGTCATTTAGATAACTGATCCTGCGAGTGTGATGCTGAACCCACCCGGTGGAGACAGATGACAGGAAGGTGTTTGCTGTGGGCAGCCATGCTAACAGCTCCCTTGGTGGAAACTAAGTATCTTCTAAATTTCTAGACCAGACTTTTGTTTTTTTGGCACATAAGTCTTCTCAAGAATATCCAGAATATGGTTCACAACCTTCTTTCCTAGACAACCACTTTAGGCAACTTTCTCCTCAACTCTTCCTGAAAACTGCATCATGATTTCCTACCTACAAAAAAAGATATAACTGTTTTTCTCCTCTCCTCAGATTTGGACAAAATTCTGCTGTCCTGTTTCTCATGTAATTTTTGTTTGCACTTATTTGTTTTTAATACTTGTATCATGTCAGTCCAGACTCGTCATATGACTCTTCACAATCTGATCAAATAAGGACAATGGCAGACCCCAAAACGTATTTAGAAAAGGCACATTCACTTTCCATCTGCTTTTACTCTTGCATATCACAGTGTGTCTGTTGCAAATTGCTTTCCAATCACTATCAAGATCCAATCACAGTGAAAACTTTTAAACAAAACTCACTACAGAACTTTGGCTTTCTGATCCACCTATCTTCATTTCTTCCTACTTTTATTGAAAAGGCTAGTTCTCAAAATAAAATTAATTTTTTTACTCTTATACAGAATGTTTAAAAAATAGTCCTGACCTGCTACAATTCTGAACTCCATATTAGTCAACACATTCACAAGTTTTAATAAACTGTGTTCTAGTACTTTCATTTACAGCTATTGTTTTTATATGGCTAGGTCATATTAGGCCTTCTCTCAATCACATCTCTGTCACATTTCCAGGCCAGCAGTGTGACTTCGATCCTACCTTTGAGAATTTTTAAGCCCTTATTCCACAGCGGAATTAATTTCCTTCCAACTACCATGACAATGGGTGTTTGTTCTTATTAAATATGTATAACATATTTAATATATGTCTGACATAGTTCTAATTACTTTTGGTGTATTAACTCATTTAATTCTCTATACAACTCTAATGGGAGTAGGAAAGCAGCCCACTCCACCATTCTTGCCTGGAAAATTCCATGGACAGAGGATCCTGGGAGGCTGCAGTCCATGGAGTTGCAAAGAATCTGACATGACTGAGCACCTACACACACACAACTCTAATGGCTGAGAAATATTTTAGTCCCATTTTACAAATGAGGAGATGGATTGTTTATACCATGAATAAGTGACAGAGGTATAATATTAACCTAAGTAGCTTAGTTCCAGGCTGTTCATGATCTCTGCAGAAGCTAGATGACTGAAACCAAGGTAGAAAGTGATGGGATTAAGCACAAGAATCCTAGCAGAGGATTTAGACAGGAGACTGGCCACCTGGTCTTAGGGATGAGGTCCTATAATGTGCAAGATGTCTCATTCTTATTGACTCACAGTTTGGTTAGAATAAAGCTAGTTGGAGAAAGGGCTGATATATTAGCTAATTAATAAATTCTCTTTCAGAAAGAGGAAATCCATTTTTATAAATGTGTGTGTGTGTGTGTGTGTGTGTGTGTGTGTAACTCAGCCGTGTCTGCAAACCCGTGGACTAGAGCCCATCAGGCTCTCCTGTCCACGGGATTCTCCAGGCAGGAATACTGGTGTGGATAGCCATTTCCTTTTCTAGGGGATCTTCCGGACCCAGGGATTGAATCTGGTCTCCTGCATTGCAGGCAGATTCCTTACCATTTGAGCCACCAGGAAAGCCCAAATATATAAATAACTATTTTAAAAAGAAGGGCTTCCCAAGTGGCACCAGTGGTAAAGAATCCACCTGCCAATGCAGGAAACATAAAAGATGCAGGTTCAATCCCCGGGTTGGGAAGATTCCCCAGAGGAGGAATTGGTACTCCACTGCAGCATTCTTGCCTGGAGAATCCTATGGACAGAGGAGCCTGGTGGGCTACAGTCCATGGAGTTGCAAAGACTTGGACACGACTGAGCATCCGAGTACAGTGCATAGAAAAAAGAAACATTTCACAAGTTATGAAGGTTAAAGGGCATTGACATGGAGAATGTATGAAAGAAATCATAATGTTTTTATACTATATTCATTCTATAAGTCATGGTTATTGCTGTGACTGAGGAATTAGTGGCAGTGGCTTCCCAGACAGTGGCCCTGGGAGTGGTGGCCAGGATGGTCAAATAGCTGCAGGTGAGCAGGGCAGCATGTAGCAGCAGTAACCCTGCTATTGAAAGATGTGCCCAAGGGGGCCAAGATAGGGACACCTTGATGGTAACATAGGGCCAGTGATGGGGAAGCCTGGAGGATTTGTGGACAAGGCAGAAATTCTTGTTTTTTTCTGTTAATTTGTCCTGGGACAAATTGTTGACAATGAAGTATAGCTTAAAAATTTTTTTTTTCATTATAAAAAAGAAGCAGCATTCAATTTCAGTTTTTATTTTGTTTATTTTTCTTGAAACCTAAATGATCTTCAGTTTTGTTAAGACACTGTTCAAGTGGTTACATATACAGGGTTCCAAATTGTGCAGGAGGGTGTCTGTGTAATCTCTTCACCTTTGTCTCAGAAAAAATTCTGTTGAACTTCATTCTATCTCAGCCTCCAGCTTCTAGCATAAGAACCTTATTTATTATTTTCCTGTCATAAATTAAAGGCTGCCCTAGAAGGTTTACAATATATAGTGATGGCTGTTTTCAAGAAAGTAAGATTTTAAATGGGTTTCCTAACAAGGCATTCATTATAATACTAGCTAAGAAAAAAAAAAAAATTTCTTCCCTCAAGTCTGCATACTTCCCAGAAACAAAAATCCTAAATCATTTCACAAGAATTGACAGAAAATGCCAATACTATTGCAAATGGTGACTTTCCTAGGGTTATCACAAATCCTTAATTTTAAACAGAAAGCTACTTTTGTCACAATTTTGCAAAGCACTGAAAACCGTAACAGTGGCTCAATCCTGATAGAGAAAAATGCTAATAATTGTGTATTCAGATGATGG
The DNA here is from genome assembly GCF_023091745.1 of Budorcas taxicolor. Taxonomy (NCBI): domain Eukaryota; kingdom Metazoa; phylum Chordata; class Mammalia; order Artiodactyla; family Bovidae; genus Budorcas; species Budorcas taxicolor. Next base: position 26,944,755 of record NC_068918.1, read on the forward strand.
CATTTGCCATGAATGCATTGATCACTGTTCAATGCCTGCCCACTCTATTTTAAAGTTCAATTTTAGAGGCAAAGACTTTTCAGCATACCAAGTTTTTATGGCTTGTTTTGATTGATTACTCTATTTCTCATTTAATACTTGTTGGTTATTAGCATACTTTCTATCTTTCTATCAAAGTATATGACATATTGAATTTTACTGTCATTGGCCTAATAATTAGATGTGTACCTGTCTTTCCTGGCCAAACAATAACAATGAGAATAATGCTTTGTATCTCTTTAAGGTTATAGAGTTTAATGTAGGGACAAAATGCTTTTCAGTTGAAATCCAACAATTGTGTGCAGGGCTTCAGCTTGGGTAAAGGGCTTGAAAGTTATTTGTGAGAATCACTTACAGAGGCTTTGCAAAGCACATATATCAGTTTACTCCTTCTTTGTCCCTTCAGAGAATTCTTTCTGTAGAGGCATTGATATATCGTTATGGGTACTAAATTGCAAAAGAGTGTTCCATGAAAATATGGAAACAGGAAAATGACTTCAGCAACTTCCCAAAGAAGAAGCAAGTTTTGAATATTTTTGTTTTTAATCTAAATGGTAAGAAAATGACTCTTCACCAAGAAGTTGAACTCATCCTCCCTGTAGAAAAAAAATAAAAGATTCTTGGTTGATTTCACAGAAATGACCCAGTTTAATTAATGATGGGACTGAGCGATAATCTATGTGGGTGTGTGACAAACCAGCAACGTCTGGAGAGCTGCTCTGTGCTTATGTTTGTTCATAAAGAAGTTAGTTTACATTAAAAAAATTATATATGAAATATAGACTTACCCAGGTTTCAACTCTAAGAAAGCTAAGAAAGATGATTAAATTCTGACCCTTTACTTATAAGTATGGAGATTTCATCTCCAAAAATTTTTTTTCCTTCACTGATGCTTGACAGTCAGGATGATAGTTTCTTCAAAAAGTTATCACAATATTCTAGGAAATGATCCATTTAAGTTATAGCCCTGATCTCCTTCCCCTCTTTTCCTCTTTCTTATTTTCTTTTTTTTTGATGTGGACCGTTTTCAAAATCTTCATTGAATTTATTATACCGTTGCGTTTGTTCTATATTTTGGCCCCTTGGCCAAGAGGCATGTGGGATCACAGTTCCTCAACCAGGCCATGAACCTGCATTCCTTGCACTGGAAGGCAAAATCCCAACCACTGGACCACCAGGGAAGCCACACTCCCTGCCCCGTCCTTATCTTTAAATAGTCAAAGGTTAAGAAAACTTAGTGACAATATAAATTAAGAAAATTAATTCCATTATTGAGTAACTATTTGTGTCAGTCTCCACTCAAACTATATGAAGATCAACATAGCAGTGATGTTATGGGTTGAGTGTGTTCAATCCCAAAATTTATATGCTGAAGCTCTAACTCCCAATATGATGGTACTAGGGGGTGGGGCCTTTGGGGCGCAATTAGATTTACATGAAATTGTGGGAGTGTTGCCTTTATGGAGCTAGTTCCCTTTAAAGAAGGCAAGGAGATGGAAGAGCACTGTCTTTCTGCACACATGCACCAAGGAAAAGCCATGTGAACACGCAGCTAGAAGCAGCCATCTGCAAGCCTGGATGAAGGCCCTCATCAAGAACCAGATCTGCTGGATCCAGGAATTTTCAGCTTCTGAAACTATGATAAATAAATTTTTTTGTTTAAGCCACTCAGGCTATGGAATTTTGTTATAGCAGCCTAAGTTGACTGAGACAAAAGGTTTCTGTGATCAAGAAACAATCTAATGACTAGTCAGCCTCATATAAATATATTATACTTACAAACCTCAAAGATTAAAGGGCACAAAGTCTGAAACATTCATAGTGTGGTTAACCATACAATAAATAAATAAAGGAACTTAATGACCTGGAGTAACCACGATGGTGTGATCACTCATCTACAGCCAGACATCTTGGAGTATGAAGTCAAGTAGACCTTAGGAAGTGTTAATACAAACAAAATGAGTGGAGGTGATGGAATTCCAGCTGAACTTTTTAATATCCTAAAAGATGATGCTGTTAAAGTGCTGCACTCAGTATGCCAGCAAATTTGGAAAACTCAGCAGTGGCCACATTATTCCAATCCCAAAGAAGAGCAGTGCCAAAGAATGTTCAAAATACCACATAAAGGCACTCATTTCACATACTAGCAAGGTAATGCTCAAAATCCTTCAAGCTAGTATGTGAACCAAGAACTTCTAGATGTTCAAACTAGATTTAGAAAAGGCAGAGGAACCAGAGATCAAATTGCCAATTTTCACTGGATTATACAAAAAGCAAGGTAATTCCAGAAACACATCTACTTGTGCTTCACTGACTACGCTAAGCCTTTCACTGTGTGGATCACAGCAAACTGTGGAAAATTCTTCAAGAGATGGGAATGCCAGACCACTTTGCCTATCTCCTGAGAAACCTGTATGCAGGTCAAGAAGCAATAGTTAGAACCAGACATGGAACAATAGACTGGTTCCAAATTGAGAAAGGAGTACATCAAGGCTGTATATTGTCACCCTGCTTATTTAACTTATATGCAGAGTACATCATGTGAAATCCTGGGTTGGATGAAGCTCAAGCTGGAATCAAAATTTCCAGGAGAAATATCAATAACCTCAGGTATACAGATGACACTGCCCTCATGGCAGAAAACGAGGAAGAACTAAAGAGCCTCTTGATGAAGATGAAAGAGGAGAATGAAAAAGCTGGCTTGAAACTCAACATGCAAAACCTTTGATCATAGCATCCAGTCCTATCACTTCATGTCAAATAGATGGGGAAACAATGGAAAGTGATCGACTGTTTTCTTGGGCTTCCAAATCACTGCAGACAGTGACTATAGCCAGGAAATTAAAAGATGCTTGCTCCTCGGAAGAAAAGCTGAGAAACATAGATAGCATATTTAAAAGCAGAGACATTACTTTGCCTACCAAGGTCTGTCTAGTGAAAGCTATGTACAGTAGTCATGTACACATATGAGTGCTGGACTGTAAAGAAGGTTGAGCGCCAAAGAATTGTGGTGAACTTTTGACCTGTGGTGTTGGAGAAGACTTTTGAGAGTCCCTTGGACTCCAAGGAGATCAAACCAGTCAATCCTAAAGGAAATCAACCCTGAATAATATTCATTGGAAGGACTGATACTGCAGCTGAAGCTCCACTCCTTTGGCCACCCGATGCAAAGAGCTGACTTACTGGAAAAGATCCTGATGCTGGGAAAGATTAAGGGCAAGTGGATGATAGAGGATGAGATGGTTGGATGGGATCACCGATTCAATGGGTGTGAATTTGAGCAAATTCTGGGAGACTTTTAAGGACAGGGAAACCTGGCATGCTGCAGTCCATGGTGTCACAAAGAGTTGGGCATGACTGAATGACTGAACAACAAATTTGATCAGGAATATTTTGTCCCTTAAGACAGAGTGATGAAAAGGATCTGACAATCATGTCATAGATCATGTAATAGAAGGTTCCATGGAATAGGACTTCAGGGGCATTTGACTAGCATGGAAAGATGAAGCGCATCTTTAAGAGTTCAGAAGGCTCTCAAATGGAACAAAGGAGAGGTTGATTTCAATCTGTACTCAAGTGCTAAACTAGTATCAATAAGTGGAAATTCCTGGAAGATGATTTTACTTTCACAATCAAAAAGAATTTTCCAATAAATAGAAGTGTCTGCTATCGGAAAGTATTGCCTATGCAATAGTTAAGTTGTTATTGAAAGAGACATTTTGAAGGCTGTTCATGCCTTGGTTGGGGAAATTGGGTTACAGTGCCTCTAAAAGTTCTCTTCAAATTCTAAATTGTAAAATTTAATTTTGAGATTTTGCATTTTAATTTTAAAGCATGGTATCAGATGAAAGGGGACTTCGCCAGTGGCTCAGTGGTAAAGAATCTGCCTGGCAATACAGGAGGCACCAGAGATGTAGATTCGATCCCTAGGTTGCGAAGATCCTCTGGAGGAGGAAATGGCAACTCAGTCCAGTATTCCTGCTGGGATAATTCCATGAACAGAGGAGCCTGGCGGGTTTCAGTGCATGAGATCACAAAGAGTTGGACAGGACAAAGCACACGTGCATGCATCAGCGGTCATATTTTATAGAATGAACACCTATAAATCATGGATAATAATGGTAAAATAACAAAAGATGATAATTCTCTATAAAATAAATTTTAAAACTCATTTAACTTTTTAAAAATGAAACTGTTGGTTTATATCATAGTTGGTATATGTCTGGGGGCATGGATGTACATTGGAGGTAATGTTTAAGTACGTTGTTCTTTTATGGATATTTATTTGTGATATAGTTTCCTGATAGGATATAAAAAGATCAAAAGAAATTCAACTTCACTGTGAAAAAATGTGTTTATCTTTTAGAGAGTTTATGCTAGTATTATCTTTCTGTATCAATTTGTCATTTAAAACATGACATTCATATAAAGTTTTATTACTAGTGGCCTCCTGAACTAGCACAAAATTGGATGCATTGTGCTACTGCAAGCTTTGTATAGGTGTTAACTTTACAAAAGCATTAATAATTCACAAAGAACATTGAGTATAATAATCAATGCTAACTTTCATGTCAATAAATTTATTTGTATAAACGAAATATTTTAGTTTAGTATGATTTTTTCTTGATAAAACATGATAACTATAGATGATAACCTTTTTAATATCTTTAATTCTCTGGAGAACTGTGCTGGTAATAGTTTTAGAAATCTGTCATATGCAACTGCTTCGGGAGATAAGCATCTTTAATGCCTTCTTTGTACTGGCAATATTAAGCGTTCAAAAACCTTCTTTTGGATGGCTGCCATTTAACTGTGTATTGCATGCAAGTTTTAGTCAGTGTCTTTTCGACAGATGGTAAATTTATTTTAAAAATACAAAGGCATACCATACATATCTACACACAAAATATCTAGCAGTTTTTAAAAATAGAATTCTTTACCTTTATTAAACTTATACAACCATACTGGATCAATTGTCAGAACACCTTATCTAGTTGTTCATAATAATAATTTTCTTCATTTAATATTTTGAGTTTTGCTGGCTATCTTTATCACGAGAGAAGCATATCAATCACGGGAAATAAACTTCTCTAAGTATTTAAACAAAAACGAAACCAATAAAGGCAAAAATTCCTACAAAATCACAAAATTATTGACATGGAAACATAGACGAGATTAAGAATGATTGCTGATTGCTATTACCAGGGCAGATTACAAAAGCAGAATATGCAAATATATATCACAATTACTAAGTTACTAAACACTAGTATATTAAAAAGCTGATAATTCCTTGCCTCCTCAAACTCTTTTCTAAGAGTTTCTTATCACTGATAGCCTCACATGGCCTTGATACTTCTGGGCATAGCAGTTAGACTAGAACTGGACACTTGACCAAAGGTGAACCAACTTACAGACTAGAATAAATCAGTTATATTTTATTTTTTTCCAGTTTTACTAAGATATGTGATTTATAGCACTGAATAAGTTTAAGGTGTGCAGCATGAAATGATTATCACATATGTTTAGTAAACATCTATCATCTCATATAGATCAAAAATTAAAGAAAAAATTTTTTTTCCTCGTAATTAAAATACTTAGTTTTCTCCTTAATAACTTTTATATGTAACATACAGCAGTATTAATTATGCTCATCATGTTGTACATTACATCCCTAGTACTTATTTCTCATATAATTGGAAGTTTGTACATTTGACTGCCTTCATCCAATTCCCCATCCCCTGACCCATCTCTGCCTCTTGGACTACAAATCTGATCTCTTTTTCTATGATTTTCTATGTTTTTGAAGTACAGTTGACCTATAACACTATGTTGGTTGCTGCAATATATCATGATTCAATTTTTCTATACATTTCAAATGATGATTTATTTGATTCACTTTTTTGGTAGTTTGAACGATGAGATATCACATCCTGAGTTATTTCCTTAGGGGATATTTGTTTGTCAATACTGCTGTTGACAACTTGGTTCATACACTTCCAGGATTCTGTTTACTTGGCTTGTTTTGTTTTATTCTTTAAATTAAAAAAATTTTTATCTGTGTTCTACAATATCTATAATCTTACAGGATCTTCCTTCCTCCCTTTCGCCTTGAACAAATTTAAATAGATTTCTCTTTCTTGAATTATTTGCTCTGATTAATAAAATAAGTCCTAAATTTGCATTTTTAAATTATGCATTTGACCTTCACAAGTGCTAAATCATCAGGTTCCTACAACACAACATACAGCTGTATAGATATACAGACAGTCTACGGCATTTCCTTCTTCTGCAAACTGTATTGTCTGTGCTAAAACAGGACAACAGTCTCAAGACAGAGCTGCTTTTGTTATGCCTCATGTCAACAAACTGAGACCTAATTTAATTAGCTTTGACTGTCAGAAACAGAGTCATAAACTGGTTGGTCAGGAAATGCCTGATCAATACTAGTCAGACTTCCCTAGTAGCTCAGATGGTGAAGAATCTGCCTGTAATGCAGGAACCATGGGTTCAAACCCTGGGTCAGAAAGATCCCCTGGAGAAGGGAATGGCTACCCACTCCAGTATCCTCACCTGGAGAAATCTGTGGACAGAGGAGCTTGTTGGCTATGATCCATGGGGTCACAAAGAGCTAGATGTGACTGAGTGATTAACACTATTAGTTAAATAATCTGCCTAAGAGACCCTGCCAGCCCCTAAAGGAAAGTAACCTTCCAATAACCAGCTCCCATTTTTTCTCCCTAATATAATTTCCTTGTTCCTGTTGCCTTCTGCCTGTAACTCCTCATTTTGTACAGCTGCTTCAGTTTCTTTGTATCTGCTGCATTAGACACTGCCTGATTCAAACTGATCTTTGTTCAAACAAACTCTTAAAATGTTTAATATGCCTCAGTTTATCTTTTAACACCTGGAACCTCAAAACTCCCCTTTGTCTCAAACCTTTCCCCAATCTCTTGCTTTCAGGTTCTCCACTGTTCTTCCACATTCCAATCTCATCCCCTTAGTGATCTGACCACTGCCAGTATCATTGACATCAACCCTTACTTGCAGTTCTCAACTTTGTTTAAGAGCCAGGCTGACTGTGTAGGTCCTGCAAGAAAACATGATTCTATCCCACCAGGGCCTTCACACTTGCTATTCCCTCTAACAGAATATTCTCCATTCCTCCCCATTCATCAATTAAATCCAGCCTACAGCGTTTGTGAGCTTCCCTGGGGACTCATTGGTAAAGAACCCACCTGCCAATGCAGAAGATGAGGGTTCAATCCCTGGGTCTGGAAAATCCCCTGGAGAAGGAAATGACAACCCACTCCAACATTCTTGCCTGGGAAATACCATGGACAGAGGAGCCTGGTGGGCTACAGTCCTTCAGGTCACAAGAGTCAGGACATGACTTAGCGACTAAACAACAACAGCAGCACATTGGCACCAGTGAGAAATTTACTGGAAATAACATAACCTCAGACCTCTGTTCCAGGTAAACTGAACCAGAATCTGCATTTTAATAAGATCCCCAAGTAATTCAAATGCACACTAAAGATTAAGCCTTTTCCTTTTAGAGTACTCTGCATAATTATAATGACATGATTGGGATCTATTGTTTAATATAGATTTCCTCTTATGAAGCTGACCTCCAAGAGGGCAAGGGCCTTGTCTTTCATTTTCACTGCTTTATTCACACTTCCTGTGCCTTGCACAAAATAAATTCAAAATAATTATTGAACAACCAACAAATTTCATATATGCTTCACTGAGCAAAAAAACTGAAGATGACTTATAGGCATAAAATTGCTTAAAACTTGTATTTTCTCCAAAGAATAAAATAATGTCACTATTATAGCACCTTAGATAGAGCATGGACTTCCCTGGTGGCTCAGATGATAAAGAAATTGCTTGCAATGCAGGAGATCTGGGTTTGATCCCTAGGTCGATAAGATCCCATTGGACAATTGCATACATCTCCCATGTTAGTAAGGTTATGGTTAAAACCCTCCAAGCTAGGCTTCAGCATTACATGAACCAAGAACTTCCAGATGTTTGAAATGGGTTTAGAAAAGACAGAGAAACCAGAGATCAAATTGCCAACATTTGCTGGATCACAGAGGAATCAAGGGAATTCCAGAAAAACATCCACCTCTGTTTCATTGACTGTGATAAAACCTTTGACTGTGTGGATCATAACAAACTGTGGAAAAGTCTCAAAAAGATGGGAATACCAGACCATCTTACCTGCCTCCTGAGAAACCTGTAGGTAGGTCAAGAAGCAATGGTTAGAACCCTGTATGGAACAACCACCTGGTTCAGGATTGAGAAAGGAGTGCGACTAGACTGTTTATTGTCACCCTGTTTATTTAACTTATACACAGAGCACATCGTGCGAAATGCCAGGCTGGATAAGTTACAAGATGAGATCAAGACTCCTGGGAGAAATATCAACAACCTCAGATAAGCAGATGATACCACTCTAATGGCAGAAAGTGAAGAGGAAGTAAAGAACCTCTTGATGAGGGTGGAAGAGGAGAGTGAAAAAGCTGGCTTAAAACTCACTACTAAAGAACTGAGATCATGGCATCCCGTCCCATCACTTCTTGGCAAATAGAAGGGGGAAAAGATGGAAACAGTGACAGATTTCCTCTTCTTGGGCTCTAAAATCACTGTGGATGGTGACTGCAGACATGAAATCAGAAGAAGATTGCTTCTTGGCAGCAAAGCTGTGACAAACCTAGACAGTATGTTAAAAAGCAAAGATATAATTTTGCCAACTGAGTCCATACGGTCAAGGGATGGTCTTTCCATTAGTCATGTACAGATGTGAGAACTGGACAGTAAAGAAGGCAGAGCACTGAAGAACTGATGCTTTTGAACTGTGGTGCTGGAGAAGGTTCTTGAGAGTCCCTTGGAAAGCAAGGAGATCAAACCAGTAAATCTTAAAGGAAATCAATCCTGAATACTCTTTGGAAGGACTGATGCTGCAGCTCCAGTACTTTGGCACTTGATGTGAACAACTGACTCACTGGAAAAGACTTTGATGCTTGAAAAGATTAAAGGTAGATGGAAAAGAGGGTGACAGAGGATGAGATGGTTGGATGGCATCACTGACTCAATGGACATGAGTTTGAGGAAACTCTGGGAGACAGTAAAGAAGAGGAAAGTCTGGCATGCTGCAATCCATGGGGTCACAAAAAATTTCGGACATGACTGAGTGACTGAACAACCCAAACACAGATAGAGCATGGTTTTTAAGCTATATTCAATCCCCCCAAAAGGTAAGTCTAAACTTTGGCATGCATTGAAGTTTTAAGTTTTAGGCCTTCCCTGGTGGCTCAGATGGTAAAGCATCTGCCTGCAATGCGGGAGACCCAGGTTCAATCCCTGGGTTGGGAAGATCCCCTGGAGAAGAAAATGGCAACCTACTCCAGTACTCTTGCCTGGAAAATTCCTTGGATAGAGGAGCCTGGTAGGCTACAGTCCATGGGGTCGCAAAGAGTTGGACATGACTGAGTAACTTCACTTTCTTTCACTTCAAAGCTTTAAGAGTTTGCCAAAATACCCAATAAATGTATTATCAAGTGACTGTAGTTAAAAAAATAAATGAATTCCAGGTAGTGCACAAAAGACAATAGACAATACCTTTTTCAATAAGTTGTTTGTTAGCTATAAGGTTGAAGTCAAATAATCTTTCTTTGGCGGCAATGAGAGGCAATGATTTTTTTTTCCTACCTCTCAAAATATATTTATAGAAGTGAAACTTAAATCTCTTTTTGAAAGTCTGAAGTCCTACCAAAAAACACTGTAAGAAACTGAAAGCTTTTTTTTTTTTTTCATCAGTTATAATGGAAACTTTTAATTCCTAATTGTTACCACTACCCTGAAGCACAAAAGTAAACAATAACTATTTCAGATACTGTTAAAAGCATACCTAGTGAACAAGATGTGTTTCCTCTGTAAAGATATTGTCTCTATTAAATCAAAGCCACTTGAACAGTATGAAAGTTGGGTTGGTATTTCCTGCATGTTCTCTCTAGCTGCATGTGTTAGGATTTTAAAAGGTTCTGAGTAAGAGACACTTAACTATCCAATCAACTTTGATCTAATAAGACACTGTCCTTGCCAGAGCCCATAGTTTATCTTTGTTTTTCTGAGCAAATCTTGATGAATATCTCTTTCACCTTATGCTTATGTTTCAGATGATTGGGTGGTTCACTCTCCAAATCACTGGACTGGAAACTTGATTAGAATCCTGTTGTTACCTGCTTGACTAAAAAAGTCTTTCTCAATTTAGAAGAGAAGCTTAGAAATGAGAAGTCCTCAGTGAAACATGTTTAGTAGCTGAAGTCTCTGGCAAATGGCAGTCAAGCTCTCAGGCTTCCACAGCCCTCCTTAAGCTTACAGAGTTTCTGATGGAACAGGTTCTTTCTCAAGGGAAAATGAGGGGCCAGAGAGACAGAGTTTATCAGGGATACAGGTATCAGGCCTCTATGTCAGCGGCTGTGATATCAAGGAAAGTAAGTGTGTGGGCTTCTCTGCTAATTGGAAATTTTGCATTTCTTTTGAAAATGGAATCTATTTATGTCAGCAAGTTTATATAATCGTTATGCAAAAGTTTAAGTGGAATCATTTTACAGTATGCTTTTTGTTGTCATTTATATCTCTTAATTTCATTATTTCTCATAATAACATGAAATGTGCCTTACAAATATCAGAAGTCAAATATATTTAAGCCATTTCATATTTTGTCTTACACATCATTTTTTCTCTGATAGGCAGCCATCCTAATATTGAATTTACTATCTGCAGCCGCAAACTATTTTTTCCATCCATTATTTACTTGTTTGTTGCTTGAAATACTTAGTTTTCCTTGGTAATCTCTACAGAAAATTGAAATATTAATGTGAATTACTTTAGCACTCTGCAGCATCGAGGATTAGCTACAGAAGGAAAAATACATATAATTACATCAAAGGTATGACTTCCGCATTTTAGCATGTCTGCTTCTTCATTTCTTTCATTGTGGCCCTTGATCTGGTTAGTTGTTCTGCAATGTTTCATCTTTATGGCTTAGAAATTTAACAAATATGGCTATGCCATGCATCAGACAGATTAATTTTGCTAAAGCGAAATGATTGTTATCTTGTTTGACATGTGTTGCTGTGATGCAGAGATGATTTGAAAGGTCTGTTGAAATTCTCAAGGAGCAAGTAGTGGAATTCGAGCTCATGTTCAAAGAACATGGTGAGTGGTTTCAATCAATTGAGCTGAGCTCTGCTATTGAAACACTCCTTTAAAAATAATCTAAGTAATACATGCACTTTATTAGATACAGAAAACATTTTTTTTGGGTACAAATAGGACACCTAAAAATGCATTGACTTTGGTGGCAATGCTGTGCTCAGGTGTAATAAAATTGATGAGCCCATATAATAAAATTTATGGAACCAGAGTGAATTCAATTTATTTGAATATGCTCAGTTATGTTTTTGTTTATTCCCATAGCAGATGTTTAATTTACAAACCAGGCAATTACGACAGCTCTTCCAAACAAATAAGAGCAGATTAGTCAAACGTTTGCATCAATTTTTATGTTTATCATTAGTTTTATGAGGTGCCATGAATATTCAGTAGTAAGAAAAACTATCATTATGGTACCTGGAAAACCTCAAAATGATGTTTTGCATCTCTAAGTGCTATTTCCCTCTTTTTGATAAAGCTATTAATGTGACTTGTCTCTTATTACAAGTTGGGCTTACAGGCTGCAATGCAAAAAGCACTCATGCTCTTTGGGGGTCTTGTACATTCTAATCAATGTGCTGATGGCATTTTTGTGGAAGGTATGAAACAATGTATAGGTGATCATATTTTGATTTTTACTCTGTAGATAAAGATATATTTGTGCATTCTGTAAGCCCAGAAATAAACCCATGCACCTATGGGTACCTTATCTTTGACAAAGGAGGCAAAATATATATAATGGGACAAAGACAGCCTCTTCAATAAATGGTGCTGGGAAAACTGGACAGCTACATGTAAAAGAATGAAATTAGAACACTTCCTAATACCAAACACAAAGATAAACTCGAAATGGATTAAAGACCTAAATGGAAGACCAGAAACTATAAAACTCTTAGAGGAAAACAGGCAGAACACTCAATGACATAAATCAAAGCAAGATATCTATGATCCACCTCCTAGAGTAATGGAAATAAAAACAAAAGTAAACAAGTGGGACCTAATTAATCTTAAAATCTTCTGCGCAGCAAAGAAACTATAAGCAAGGTGAAAAGACAGCTTTCAGAATGGGAGAAAATAGTAGCAAATGAAACAACTGAAAAAGGATTAATTTCCAAAATCTACAAGCAGCTCATACAATTAAATACCAGAAAAACAAACAACCCAATCAAAAGGTGGGAAAAAGCCTTAAACAGACATTTCTCCAAAGAAGACATATAGATAGCTAACAAATACATGAAAAGATGCTCAACATTGCTCATTGTTGGAGAAATGCAAATCAAAACTACAATGAGATATCACCTCACACCAGTCAGAATGTCTATCATCAAAATGTCTACAACCAATAAATTCTGGAGAGGGTGTGGAGAAAAGGGAACACTCTTGCACTGTTGGTGGGAATGTAAATTGATACAGCCACTATGGAAGACAGTATGGAGACTCTTCAAACACAAGGAATAAAACCACCATATAACCCAGCAATCCCACTCCTAGGCATATACCCTGAGGAAAGCAAAATTGAAAAAGACACACGTATCCTATTGTTCATTGCAGCACTATTCACAGCTAGAACATGGAAACAACCTAGATGTCCATCAACAGATGAATGGATAAAAAAGTAGTGGTACATATACACAATGGAATATTACTCAGTCATAAAAAGGAATGCATTTGAGGTGGATGAGGTGGATAAACCTAGAACCTATTATACAGAGTGAAGTAAGTCAAAGAGAAAGATAAATATTGTATTCTAATGCATATATACAGAATCTAGAAAAATGGCACTGAAGACTTTATTTACAGGGCAGCAATGGAGAAACAGACATAGAGAATAGGCTTATGGATGTGGGGAGAGGCAAGGAGAGGGTGAGATGTATGGAAAGAGTAACACGGAAACTTACATTACCATATGTCAAATAGATAGCCAAGGGGAATTTGCTGTATGGCTCAGGAAACTCAAACAGGGGCTCTGTATCCACCTAGAGGGGTGGGATGGAGAGGGAGATGGGAGGGAGTTTCAAAGTGGAGAGGATATATGTACACCTATAGCTGATTCATGTTGAGGTTTGACAAAAAACAACAAAGTTCTATGAAGCAATTATCCTTCAATTAAAAAATAAATAATTTAAAAAGATAAATTTGTACAACTATAACTACCATGCAGAGTTCATAGAAAGTTAATTTTATTTAAAAATAACTTCTGTGCGTGCTCAGTTGTGTCTGACTCTTTGTGACCCCCATGGACTGTAGACCACCTCCTATGTCCATGGAATTTTCCAGGCAAGAATAGTTGAGTGGGTTGTCATTTCCCACTCCCAGGGATCTTCCCAACCCAGAGATGGAATTCATGTCTCCTGCCTTGGCAGGTGGATTCTTTACCATTGCACCAAATTACTCACCATACTTTTATTTCCAAGTTTAACATGCTTCCTCTTCTTTGTAATATCTTTTGTTACATCAAGGGAAAGTTTTACTTTTCCAGACATAAGAATCTGATGGAGCTCTGAATGTTGAATCTGTAGATCAGAATCTTAATGTGAAGCTGTTTTTAAGGGAGGTCCTCACACAGCAGTTTTATTTTTCTTTTATGTGCTTAAACTGTCAGAATAAAAAGGCTGTAGCTCCATTATGAATCAGTAAAACCACATAGCATCATCCATAAACAAGCACATGATATTTCCAGGCTGGCTGCTTTTGAATGGATTACACTATAACAAGCTCTGCCCTAAAAGCAGTGCTACCTCAATATCCTAACCTAATTCCCATGATGCATGCATTTTCCCCCAAACCATTTTAATGGCAGGTTTCCTGTCATCAATCAGTATTCAGTAAGAAAAAGAAATTAGGAGATCAATGTGATAAAATAGCTCTAGAGGGAATAGCTTCAATAGAAATATTTTCAATGTAAGTTATGTCAAATATTGAAATAAGTAAACTGGAGGAAAGCATGATTTTATTGTTAATGCTGCTGTGAACTGAACCATAATACTTAATATTTGTGAGTTTTTTGTTTGTTTGTTCTCACTAGTATACCTTTTTTGGGCAGCAACCAAAATATCACCTTCTTCTTTGTTACTAGTTACAGTTAGTCATAGTACAAATCTCCCAGGAGTGTTAACTTTATCGTACCACATATGATAATTTTATTTTTGAATTTGAATGTAAGCCATGTCAGAATACTATTTAGTGTAGTGTCACCTCTTGGATTCTTACTGTAACTATTAGAAGCATTAGTCATTAGAATTCAAAACAGTCAAATTGGTTTACATATTCCTAGGATGTTTATCTGCAAGCTAATTTTTAATACACATGCACACACCTTTTAACTTGGCCTGTTTTAGCTAGACTACCCCATTCCTATCAATTAGGTGAAGGGTAGTAGACTTAAAGCTGATTTACAAGATATTTATTTTTAATCTTTCTTTTTAAAAGATACATGTGAAATGCCGCCCAGATGAAGCTCAAGCAGGAATCAAGATTGCTGGGAGAAATATTAATAACCTCAAATATGCAGATGACACCACTCTAATGGCAGAAAGTGAACAGGAACTAAAGAGGAGAGTGAAAAAGCTGGCTTAAAACTGAATATCCTAAAAGCTAAGATCATGGCATCCAGTCCCATAATTTCATGGCAAATAAACGGGGAAAAAAATGGAAACAATGACAGACTTTATTTTCTTGGGCTCCCAAATCACTGCAGATGGTGACTGCAACCATGAAATTAAAAGATGTTTGTTCCTTGGAAGAAAAGCTATGACAAACCTAAATAGTATATTAAAAAGCAGAGATATCACCTTGCCAACAAAGGTCCGTATAGTCAAAGCTATGTTTTGTTTTCAGTAGTCAGGTACAGATGTGAGAGTTGGACCATAAAGAAGGCTGAACACTAAAAAATTGAAGCTTTCAAACTGTGGTAATGGAGAAAACTCTTATAAGTCTTTGGACAGCAAGGAGATCAAACCAGTCAATCCTAAAGGAAATCAACCCTGAATATTCACTTGAAAGACTGATGCTGAAGCTGAAGCTCCAGTGCTCTGGCCACCTGATGCGCAGAGCCGAGTCATTGGAGAAGACTCTGATGCTGGAAAAGATTGAAGGCAGGAGGAGAAGGGGGCAACAGAGGATGAGATGGTTGGATGGCATCACTGACTCAATGGACATGAATTTGAGCACACTCCAGGAGATGGTGAAGGACAGGGAAGCTCCGCATCCTGCAGTCCATGGGGTTGCAAAGAGTCAGACACAACTGAGTGACTGAACAACAATAACAAATAACAACAATATGAAGGAGATGATGGGAATGGGTGAGTATAGGACTCAAAAAGAAGCATAAACCTTAAGCAAGAAATCACGCATAAATAGATTACTCACAGACCTGGGTCTACTATTTAGCAAAGGTAATGCCATTCCATGAAAGTAATGAACAACTCTTTGTAGGGAGGAAAAGCAGACACTGGGGCATGTAGACAGCAAGGGACACGATAAATAATTGCACCCAGTATATTGCGAGGCAGTATTCTCTTGGGAATCCAGCCAAAAAAAAAAAAAAAAAGGTATGCCCCTGGTTTTTAGATTATAAACTTCTTAGAGTATGAATTACTAGCAGGGTTTGCTTTCTTTTAACAGGAATCTATCCTTTTAGATTGAAGGCAGGTAAGATGATGCAAAGATGGGCTTGATAAAGGACAGAAATGGTTTGGACCTAACAGAAGCAGAAGATATTAAGAAGAGGTGGCAAGAATACACAGAACTGTACAAAAAAGATCTTCATGACACAGATAATCACGATGGTGTGATCACTCATCTAGAGCCAGACATCCTTGAATGTCAAGTCAAGTGGGCCTTAGAAAACATCACTACGAACAAAGTTAGTGGAAGTGATGGAATTCCAGTTGAGCTATTTCAAATCCTGAATGATGATGCTGTGAAAGTGCTGCACTCAATATGCCAGCAAATTTGGAAAACTCAGCAGTGGCCACAGGACTGGGAAAGGTCAGTTTTCATTCCAATCTCAAAGAAAAGCAATGCCAAAGAATGCTCAAACTACCGCACTATTGCACTCATCTCACATGCTAGTAAAGTAATGCTCAAAATTCTCCAAGCCAGGCTTCAGCAATATGTGAACCGTGAACTTCCTGATGTTCAAGCTGGTTTTAGAAAAGGCAGAGGAACCAGAGATAGAATTGCCAATATCCGCTGGATCATGGAAAAAGCAAGAGAGTTCCAGAAAAACATCTATTTCTGCTTTCTTGACTATGCCAAAGCCTTTGACTGTGTGGATCACAAGAAACTGTGGAAAATTCTCAAAGAGATGGGGATACCAGACCACCTGACCTGCCTCTTGAGAAATCTGTATGCAGGTCAGGAAGCAACAGTTAGAACTGGACATGGAACAACAGACTGGTTCCAAATAGGAAAAGGTGTACATCAAGGCTATATATTGTCACCCTGCTTATTTAATTCTATGCAGAGTACATCATGAGAAACGCTGGACTGGAAGAAACACAAGCTGGAATCAAGACTGCCGGGAGAAATTCCAATAACCTCAGATATGTAGATGACACCACCCTTATGGCAGAAAGTGAAGAGGAACTAAAGGGACTCTTGATGAAAGTGAAAGAGGAGAGCGAAAAAGTTGGCTTAAAGCTCAACATTCAGAAAACGAAGATCATGGCATCCAGTCCCATCACTTCATGGGAAATAGATGGGGAAACAGTGGAAACAGTGTTAGACTATTTTTGGGGGGCTCCAAAATCAGTGCAGATGGTGACTGCAGCCATGAAATTAAAAGACGCTTACTCCTTGGAAGAAAAGTTATGACCAACCTAGATAGTATATTCAAAAGCAGAGACATCACTTTGCCGACTAAGGTCCATCTAGTCAAGGCTATGTTTTTTCCAGTGGTCATGTATGGATGTGAGAGTTGGACTGTGAAGAAGATGAGCGCCGAAGAGTTGATGCTTTTGAACTGTGGTGTTGGAGAAGACTCTTGAGAGTCCCTTGGACTGCAAGGAGATCCAACTAGTCCATTCTGAAGGAGATCAGCCCTGGGATTTCTTTGGAAGGAATGGCTACCTCATGCGAAGAGTTGACTCACTGGAAAAGACTTTGATGCTGGGAGGGTTTGGGGGCAGGAGGAGAAGGGAACGACTGAGGATGAGATGGCTGGATGGCATCACGGACTCGATGGAAGTGAGTCTGAGTGAATTCTGGGAGTTGGTGCTGGACAGGGAGGCCTGGCGTGCTGCGATTCATGGGGTCGCAAAGAGTCAGACACGACTGAGCGACTGAACTGAACTGAACTGAACTGAAGATGATCTAGTCATCTTGCACACCAATCTGTTATAAAGATCAAACTGACCTCTGTAAATGATAGACTTTTGTTCTTTGTAAAATACAAGCCAGGAAGTTCACATTTACAGTTGTTATACTAATATTAGTCTTTTGAATGGATTTCACAGTTTGCTTTTAACATAATTTGATTTGGACCTTTATATGTCATCATTGTTGTGCAATGGTACTCTTTCTTTCCTATGAGACAAAATCTTTTGACTTTCATGAAAATTTATAAAGCAAAATTTCATAGTATTAAGGGTTTTCATAATAACTATAGGTCAAAATTATTAAATTCATTTCAAAGCTGTCAATGTAGACTAATAAGCACTAAAGTTCTTATGGATGAAATGTGGGAGATTCACCTCTTTCAGTGCATTTACCATGAAATCCAAGTTGTTTAGACTTCCTGATTGTTAGATTTTTGATAGTTTCAAACTATTGAAATTATGTAGGTGCGATTATTTCCTTGTTTTAATACAGTAAATATGCATAAGTAAAATAATGTGACTATAGGAAGAATATAGTATACAAAAATGCTCATCTGGGTGAATATCAATATATTTTTGCTTTTCCAAAGGTTAAGATGTTTTATGTAAAGCAGTTGTTGTTTATTTATAAAATAATATTTTTAGTTCACTATCTTACATACAGGCTTCCCAGGTAGCACTAGTGGTTAAGAATGAGCCTGCCAGTGCAGGTGACATAAAGAGACATGGGTTTCATCCTTGGGTTGGGAAGATTCTCTGGAGGAAGGCATGGCAACCCACTCCAGTATTCTTGGCTGGAGAATCCCATGGACAGAGGAGCCTGGCGGGCTACAGTCCATGAGATCACAAAATGACTGAAGTGACCTTGCACGCATGTCTTACATACACATCATATGTATAATATTAACTTACAAAAATGATTTCATTAGCATATTTTTAAGATTACAATGGACTTGTTTTTTATCTTATTAATCCCTGAAAACTGACAACAGGAACAACCTCAGAGATATGTTTTTTTCGGTAATAAAATATAAATACCCACTCTTCCCTCAATTGACAAGGTCAAAGTTTAGTGTGAGAAGTAAACTCATCATGTGAAAACTGGAGGGCAAGTACTATGAGCTTCGGTGTCCTTAGATGTGGAGTGAGAGGTGACTCTGGACATCTCAAAAACATCATCCTTTAATTTGTACACTTTGAATAGTTTTTTTTCCAAAAGTTAAAATAATCATTACCCTAGTGATTAAACATATTTAGTATTTACATAAGCTTATTAAATATATATTAAACCCATTTTGAATGTTATGAAATGTATTTTTAATGCTTTCCTAATGATGTCTTCAGAGATCAGTTCTTCCTGAATTGTGAGTTCTTTTGTTGAGATATAATCAGCATATAAGATTTTACTAGTTCTAGCTATACAACAATGATTCAGTGTTTATATACATTTTGAAATGATCACCTCAATAAGTCCAGTTAATATCCATCAGCACATATAGTTACAATTTGTGTGTGTGTGTGTGTGTGTGTGTGTGATGAGAGCTTTTAAGATCTACTCTCTTAGGAACTTTCAAATATACTATACAGTATTACTAGCTATTGTTACTATGCTGTATATTATAGCCTCAAGATTTATTTATCTTTTAACTGAAAGTTTGTATTTTTTGATCACCTTCACTGGTGGTAACCACTTCTGGTAACCACTGATCTGTTCTCTTTATCTAAGTTTATTAGATGTTACAAATAAGCATATTTTCACTTTGAAATTATTAAAATTAAAGAAAAAACCCCCACAACATCCAAAATGGATGGTTCTACTTCTACTTATTCATATATATTAGTATTCAGTTACTGTATCTTTCTTATGATATTTTGGACTACATCTGCTCAGTGCTAGAAAACATTTTGGTAAAATAAAAAATAACAGGTTTGCTGTCAACAGTGAAGAAGCATGGAACTGGTCTTTTTTCTTTTTTAAATACTCTTTACCTTTACGTCTACTTGTTTATTGATCCTCTATGGATTAGTTCCTAAACTTCCTCCATCTTAACCCTTGCTCCAGTTTTATGTAAATAACATGCATAGTTTTAAAGGATAATTTAAAGTAGTTCATTAAAGTTGCTTCTCTCATCTTGAGTCTCTAAAGGTCAAATGGCCACATGATATCGAAGTTGTAAGGGAACTCAGAGATCATCTGGAGTCATTCTTTCTAAAATGTCACTGGCAGACAGCAATCTTTTCCTTTCTGAAATAATTTGGGTGAAAAAAAGTATAGCCTTTTCACTGCTAGTGAAAAAGTGAAGTCGCCCAGTTGTGTCCGACACCTTGCGACCCCATGGACTGTAGCCCACCAGGCTCCTCTGTCCATGGGATTTTCTAGGCAATAGTACTGGAGTGGATTGACATTTCCTTCTCCAGGGGATCCTCCCAACCCAGGGATTGAACCGGGGTCTCCCGCATTGTAGACAGACGCTTTACCGTCTGATCCACCAGGGAAGTCTTCTCACTGCTGGTCACCTCTAATTGTTTGAAAATGTTCCTTTGGCTTTACTAAAGTCTGCTTTGGGAGAGAAAAACACAGTATGTCATGGTCCCTACTTCCAAATGTTGATGTTAATGAGGGACATATTTTTGCAAACACTTATCAAGAGTAGCAGGCAGTGAAAAGAGCTCTCTCTACTTGAGGCTGAACACCACAGGAGCCTTAGGGTGCGAAGGGAGAGAAGTCCCCTTCCACCTGAGGAAGGGAGGGCCCCTGTATAGGCTATCACACAATAAGGGAATTGAAGAGTATGGGCAGAATTTAGAAAAGTGATGTTTAAGGAAAAATCATTCCATCATGGAGAATAAAAGGAATGTGACTTAGCTATTGTTAGCAATATTAGGAGTAGTGGTAATAGTACTCCTTGAATAAGTCATCATTAAATTTATAAAACACAATTTAAAATGCAAATTAAAAGGTCATGGGTTTAAAACAAACAAAAAATAAATGCACCCTACTTTAGAAACTAGCAAAGTCATTAAAGGTTTGAGTAGATAAATAACATGTTTTATAACATCATTCCCTTCCTTATAATCTATCATCGAGACAAAAGAACAATGTAATTTACAGCATAAATTTACTTCGTAATTTATAGCATAAGATTAACTGACAATGTCACTGACCAGTCAGCTAACTTTTAGCAGCTTTCAAACCAAGGGACAGTTCTGAATATGTTCTGTTTGACTTCCCAACAATCTGAATCACTTTTCCTCTAAGTCAGCTTTGAACAGTTGATGCAGTTCAGGCAAAACTGGGTTACTTATGAAATCCTTGGGTAAGGCACAGGTACTATTTTATTATTTGCTGTGAATAGAAAATACTAACTCATGCAAGTGGTCTGCTTACAGGAATTAATTTGCTTTAAGTAGAGTAAAATCCCTACTAAGAAAGAAAAACATGTAAATAAATATGAAATAAATCAAGCTGCAGTAATATAATGAAAATTACATTAGTTGCATACCTGTGCTTTACTGTACTGTGCTAAGTTGCTTCAGTCATGTCTGACTCTTTGCGACCATATGAACTGTAGCTTGCCAGGGCTCCTCTGACCATGGGATTCTCCACACAAGAATGGAGGAGTGGGTTGCTGTGCCCTCTTCCAGGGGATCTTTCTGATCCAGGGATCAAAGCCACGTCTCCTGCATCTCCTGCATTGGCAGGTGGGTTCTGTACCATTAGCGCTACCTGGGAAGCCCCTAGTTGCACACATAACTGTCCAATTCTATATCTTAACACCATCTCAAGAAGTATAATTTAGAGTAAGTTAGGCTCACTTTGTTTTTATCCCTTCATTAGTAACCAGCAAAAGTCTGTCTAGTCAAAAATATGGTTTTTCCAGAAGTCATGTATGGATGTAAGGGTTGGACTATAAAAAAAGCTGAGCATCAAATAATTGATGTTTTGAACTGCGGTGTTGGAGATGACTCTGGAAACCCTTGGACTGCTAGCAGATCCAACTAGTCAATCTTAAAGGAAATCAGTCCTGAATATTCATTGGAAGAACTGATGCTGAAGCTGAAATTCCAGTACTTTGGCCACCTGATGTGAAGAACCAACTCATTGGAAAAGACCCTGATGCTGGGAAAGATTGAAGGCGGGAGGAGAAGGGGATGACAGAGGATGAGATGGTTGGATGGCATCGACTAGGCGATACACATGAATTTGAATAGGCTCCGGGAGTTGGTGATGGACAGGTAAGCCTGGCATGCTGCAGTCCATGAGGTCACAAAGAGTCAGACACAACTGAGTGAGTGAACTGAACTGAGTAACAAAGGGACCATAATCTACCTACCTCATAATATTTTTTGAGGATTTTTTTCAGGTCAATTCTAACAACAGCATATGTTGACCATTATATTGTTAGACAGTTTACAATGAAACAATGTAATATACTACTGATTTCTAAATGTAGAGAATTTGCTTTAGGTGTTATGCAGGTAACTTTTTAATCAAGGTTTGGCAGTATGCAGAGAAAGAGAAACATTTAATTAACATAAGGCATAATCACTCAGTCATACTAGACCTGCGACAGGTACTTCTAAATCAACTCAGACCCTCCAGATTTTGCAGAGGAAAAAAGATGCTGTGTCAATTTCTTTTATGCAATTAATATTTATTATTTATCTGACATGTGTCAGGCAGCCTTCTTAGGCTGGCCATTTGTGGTAAATAAGCCACAAATTCTATGGGAGTTCCAATAACAGGTTTTTATTCTTTTGGACCATACCTTAATGACTTGTTCTTATAAGGTCATGAGAAAAAATAAAATATTATACAAAACTGAAATTTAAAAAATTGCTTACTTTTGGATGCTACTGTAATAAACCTGTTTAAAATAGCAAAGGATTATCTGCTATCATTAGCCACGATACATGCCTTTCTTGTTAGCCATGCATCGCAGCACATAGAACACAGCAGATACTCAGCAAATATTCAATGAAAGGAATTATAAAACCTTAAAATAGCTAGTGATTTCTGGGAATATTTAACAACCAGTTTCCTGGGGAAGGGGTTGATTTGTAGCATTTATTGGCCAATTTCTGATTTTTGTGGTATGAAATTCACTGTGGCCAATAGTTACTAATGTTTTATCAATTGACTCACATTTCTAACAATTTAACAAGCAGCTTTCACAAGTCAATCTAAACCAGCTGTAGCTAAAATATTAATATATATGTGTTTGTTCCTGGTTAAATATCAGAACAGAGGTCATTATATATATATATGCATATATATTCTATAATTATAGATGGAGACCACATATATATATTTGGTCTCCATCTATAATTATAGAATGTCTTTCCAGATTATTAAGCACAATTTAAACTGAAAGTGTCAATTTAAAGTATCAAAATTATTCTAAAAATTTAAACTTAATCCCATATCAACCCTCTGAGGTATGTTTAATAGTTTTACCTATTTTATAAATGAGGAAACTGAGAGCACGGAATATTTAACTTGCTTTAGATCACAGAGCTAGTACATGACAAAACAGGAATTCCAACCCTAGAAATCTGGTTCCAAAGCCTGAATTCATAGTCATCATGTTATATTGCTTCGTGAATGATGAGGATGGTAAAAACACATGTTTATGCATTTTCTCAAACTTGTACTCAACAGGATTTAATGACTGATCAATTTCTAATGGCTTTAGTTACTCTCTTTTGTTACTTACTTGTTTCTTTGTTTTGATAAAGCATCTTAAATAGGCTGGAGATAGAGCCAGGAGGAAAAAGAGATTGTGAAAACATTGAAAATTCAACTCTGGAATTTTTATAACAGTTATTTGTCTAGTGGAGAAGCCAGGTAAATATTAATATCTGACAGCCTAGTAAAACAGTACACATTGCTTCTATCCAATTCAACTGTTTTACAGGAGAAGTATTTCCTCAAATGTGCTTCCCTAGGAAGCAAAAGTATCACACTAATTGGGAAGGTCTTTATTTCTGTTTCTCAATACCTACAGTTAAAAGAGGCTATCATAAACAACAATAATTACTAAGAGCTAAATTTCAAATTGTACTTTTTCTGATGCACTCATTGTATTTCACCATTAGCATAAAGTGAATACTAAATTTCCTACAAATTAAACCATCCCCTATTTGCTTTTCTGTACAGAATTTATTTTTTGATCTGTGAACAGTCTGAGAGAATTTATTGTCTATGTATTTATAGAATGTTCATCAAACAAGAGGACCTTGATACCTTGAGAAGAAGAGTAGCTTGTAAAAAGCATATATTGTACATTAGACTTGTCGGCTGGATTCCCCTGGGCCATTCTCTAACTCTAAAGCAGAATTCTTACTGCTAGATAAATATTATTTCACTTCCTCAAATTAATCATCACAGAAACTTTTTCTCCCCTGAGTAGCAACCTTGTGCCATAAAAGTCCATTTATATAGGACACCAAAATTATTGAAACTTTGTAATGAAAATATCTGCAGTGTATCATTTATTGTGATTATAGGAGCAGTTAAAAGTTTTAAATGGAATCCTGGAATTAGAGCCTTTTCCAAGATTTAAGTTGCAGCCAAAAACAAATCAAACTCCTTGTGCAATAGTAATACTAAATTCACCTCTTACAACCTTACTGTCTGATTCTTCTTTGGAGAGGTGGGGTTGGGAAGGCAGCCACAGCCAGGCAGCTTCTAGGTAAGGACAAAAGGCACCAGGAACTCAAATCCTGAACAGGATGCCAAGGTTAACTAGAGTCTAGACACAAACCTTAGACAAATATGCCAAAAGGAGAGTGAGAGAAGGGGAGCCCAAAGAATGAGATTGGAAATGCCAGAAAAGGAGGGGGAGAGAGAAACAAGGAGCAGCACAGCAGATGCCTGCATATCTCTGAAAACTTTCTCATACCCTTGAGGATGTTCTAGTTCATGGGAAACTGTGTGTCTGCAGCAGATACTATTCTCACCATGAGTCAAGACTTGGAAAAGATAGAGGAGAATGAGATGTGCTGAATATCTCACTTCTCTCTTAGGATATTAAGAGACTACAAGCTTGATTTTTGTGTTTTTCAACTCATTGTAGAAACCAAGGAATCTGAAGGAGAGAAAATTATACAGGTGTGTTGCTAAGTCGTTAGGTCATGTCTGACTCTTTTGCGATCCCATAGACTGTAGCCCTCCAGGCTCCTCTGTCCATGAGATTTTCCAGGCAAGAATATTGAAGTGGATTGCCATTTCCTTCTCCAGGGGATCTCTAGGACCTAGGGATTGAACCCTCATCTCCTTCATTGGGAGGCGGGTTCTTTACCACTGAGCCACCAGGGAAACCATACACATATTAGCTAGAGTAAAATATCCCTTAGGTGGTCTTTTCAACACATTAAATTACAGTGAGTGGATATCACAGGCATGAGGTGTGCCCCACAGGCACACTATTCATGTATTACTTCTTTTTTGAATACCTAAATGCAAATCATGTAATTTGATACAATTGTATTCTCTCTTGTATTTTTTGTTGTTGCTTCAGATCCTAAAAACAGCTTACTGTTTTTAGTGAAAGTAATACAGTTTACTAATTGTGTTAGACAATCAATAAAGATTTTAAGTATACTATCACATTTAATGAGAGAAATCACACTATTTGGACAGGGAAAAGGAAAAATTGTGAGATTGGAAGAGGTAAAGAAATGGGTTCATGACTCCAAAGTTAAAAGGTGGTGGAGGTCATATTTAAAGTTAAGGCTGCCAGACACCTGTCATATCACTGTGTCCTAAGACTGAAGATTTATTTAAAATAATGGCTATGCCTTTTGAATGATCTTATCAAGCTGAGGACATCAGGCAAGATGTATTACTAAACATTTCAATCCATAAATGTTTAAAACAAACATGCTCAAATTCCCTGCCAGTTAAATACTTTAGTGCCTAAAATGTATTTTTCTGCATCTATTGAGATAATCATATGGCTTCTATTTTTCAATTTGTTAATGTGGTGTATTACATTGATTGATTTGCAGATATTGAAGAATCCTTGCATCCCTGGGATAAAGCCCACTTGGTCATGGTATATGATCTTTTTAATGTGTTGTTGGATTCTGATTGCTAGAATTTTGTTAAGGATTTTTGCATCTATGTTCATCAGTGATATTGGCCTATAATTTTCTTTTTTTGTGGCATCTTTGTCAGGTTTTGGTATTAGGGTGATGGTGGCCTCACAGAATGAGTTTGGAAGTTTACCTTCCTCTGCAATTTTCTGTAAAAGTTTGAGTAGGATAGGTGTTTGACAAAATTCAATATCCATTTATGATAAAACTCTCCAGAAAGCAGAAACAGAAGGAACATACTTCAACATAATAAAAGCTATATATGACAAACCCACAGTAAACATTATCCTAAATGGTGAAAAATTGAAAGCATTTCCCCTAAAGTCAGGAACAAGACAAGGGTGCCCACTTTCACCGCTACTATTCAACATAGTTTTGGAAGTTTTGGCCACAGCAATCAGAGCAGAAAAAGAAACAAAAGGAATCCAAATTGGAAAAGAAGAAGTAAAACTCTCACTGTTTGCAGATGACATGATCCTCTACATAGAAAACCCTAAAGATTCCACCAGAAAATTACTAGAGCTAATCAATGAATATAGTAAATTTGCAGGATATAAAATCAACACACAGAAATCCCTTGCATTCCTATACACTAATAATGAGAAAACAGAAAGAGAAATTAAGGAAACAATTCCATTCACCATTGCAACTAAAAGAATAAAATACTTAGGAATATATCTACCTAAAAAACTAAAGACCTATGTATAGAAAACTATAAAACATTGGTGAAAGAAATCAAAGAGGACAGTAATAGATGGAGAAATATACCATGTTCATGGATCGGAAGAATCAATCTAGTGAAAATGAGTATAAAATCCAAAGCAATTTATAGATTCAGTGCAATCCCTATCAAGTTTCCAATGGTATTTTTCACAGAGCTAGAACAAAAAATTTGATAATTTGTATGGAAATGCAAAAAACCTCTAATAGCCAAAGCAATCTTGACAAAGAAGAATGGAACTGGAGGAATCAACCTGCCTGACTTCAGGCTCTACCACAAAGCCACAGTCATCAAGACAGTATAGTACTGGCACAAAGACAGAGATATAGATCAATGGATCAAAATAGGAAGCCCAGAGATAAATCCATGCACCTATGGACACCTTATCTTTGACAAAGTAGGCAAGAATATACAATGGATTAAAGACAATCTCTTTAACAAGTAGTGCTGGGAAAACTGGTCAACCACTTGTAATAGAATGAAACTAGAACACTTTTTAACACCATACACAAAAATAAACTCAAAATGGATTAAAGATCTAAACATAAGACCAGAAACTATACAACTCCTAGAGGAGAACATAGGCAAAACACTCTCCGACATAAACCACAGCAGGATCCTCTATGACCCACCTCCCAGAATATTGGAAATAAAAGCAAAAATAAACAAATGGGGCCTAATTAAAATTAACAGCTTCTGAGCAACAAAGGAAACTATAAGCAAGGTGAAGAGACAGCCTTCAGAATGGGAGAAAGTAATAGCAAATGAAGCAACTGACAAAGAACTAATCTCAAAAATATACAAGCAACTCCTGCAGCTCAATTCCAGAAAAATAAACAACCCAATCAAAAAATAGGCCAAAAAACTAAATAGACATTTGTCCAAAGAAGACACACAGATGGCTAACAAACACATGAAAAGATGCTCAACTTCACTCATTATCAGTTCAGTTCAGTTGCTCAGTCATGTCCAACTCTTTGTGACCCCATGAATCGCAGCACACCAGGCCTCCCTGTCCATCACCAGCTCCAGGAGTTCACTCAGATTCACGTCCATTGAGTCAGTGATGCCATCCAGCCATCTCATCCTCTGTCATCCCCTTCTCCTCCTGCCCCCAATCCCTCCCAGCATCAGAGACTTTTCCAGTGAGTCAACTCTTCACATGAGGTAGCCAAAGTACTGGAGTTTCAGCTTCAGCATCATTCCCTCCAAGGAAATCCCAGGGTTGATCTCCTTCAGAATGGACTGGTTGAATCTCCTTGCAGTCCAAGGGATTCTCAAGAGTCTTCTCCAACACCACAGTTCAAAAGCATCAATTCTTCAGCACTCAGCCTTCTTCACAGTCGAACTCTCACTCATTATCAGAGAAATGCAAATCAAAACCACAATGAAGTACCATTTCATGCCAGTCAGAATGGCTGCGATCCAAATGTCTACAAGCAGTATATGCTGGAGAGGGTGTGGAGAAAAACGAACCCTCTTACAGTGTTGGTGGCAATGCAAACTAGTACAGCCACTATGGAGAACAGTGTGGAGATTCCTTAAAAAAAAAAAATGGAAACAGAACTGCCTTATGACCCAACAGTCCCACTGCTGGGCATACACACCAAGGAAACCAGAGTTGAAAGAGACATGTGTACCCCAATGTTCATCACAGCACTGTTTATAATAGCCAGGACATGGAAGCAACCTAGATGTTCATCAGCAGATAAATGGATAAGAAAGCTGTGGTACATATACACAATGGAGTATTACTCAGCCATTAAAAAGAATACGTGTGAATCAGTTCTAGTGAGGTGGATGAAACTGGAGCCTATTATACAGAGTGAAGTAAGCCAGAAAGAAAAACACCAATACAGTATACTAACACATATATATGGAATTTAGGAAGATGGTAATGATAACCCTGTATGCGAGAAAGCAAAAGAGACACAGATGTATAGAACAGTCTTTTGGACTCTGTGGGAGAGGGAGAGGGAGAGGGTAGGATGATTTGGGAGAATGGCATTGAAACACATATAATATAATATATGAAATGAATCGCCAGTCCAGGTTCAATGCAGGATACTGGATGCTTGGGGCTGGTGCACTGTACAGGGAGGGAGGTGGGAAGGGGGTTCAGGATGGGGAACATGTGTACACCCGTGGTGGATTCATGTTGATGTATGGCAAAAACAATATAATATTGTGAACTAATTAGCCTCCAATTAAAATAAATAAATTTAAATTTAAAAAAATGTATTTTTATATGAGGACCCAAATTTTTTTATATTAAGCTCCCCTCCTGCCGGGAGCCAGCGTGAGGAATTCCACCCTTGACAAGGTCATGTGGCAGAGCTCTGATGGCAAGGCTAATCAGACCTCAGGTTTTCCCCCTGGAATTTCCTGAGCATCCAACCCCACCCCCCCCCCCCCCCCAAAAAATAAGAATCTTCCTGCTTTTCTACTCTTCTAATATTGTCTGGAAAAAGTCAAATCAGGGCTTTAGTCTTCTGCATTTGAAAGGGATGTTTCAGTTAAAACCCGTCTGATGGCTCTCTAGCTTGCCTAACAGGTTCCCCGGGACCTCTTACAGCTTGTGTATTGCTTACAGCCCCCCAACTGCGAGAGGCACAGAGCTTAAAGCATCTGAAGATACAGAGCCTTTTCTAAAGAGCTAAAAATCATATTGGTGACGGGTTTTCACTGTTGACTCAATGATTGCCACCAGGCCTCCATATTCTTTATCTTATAGGCACCTGGGAGGATGTTAATCAATGTAAACGGGATATGGAAAAAGATATATAGTAGTTTTGATGTTAGCAACACTAGACTTTTGAGTTAATTACTTTTCTCTTTGTTATATATCACTGCACTCCTCTTGTGTCCTTGCTATGTAAGAATGTAACTTTATTTAGTGCTTTCTGAGAGTGGCACCAGACTTTGGGAAGATCAACACAAATAAGTCTTCTGGTTGACAAACCCTTATCAGAAAAAAGGCTATAAAATGTTAATTGGCCCTTTTGGCTGGAAGATGATGTAAATTACCTAAGACTTGTGTATACAACTAGGTATGCAGAGAGAAAAGCCTGGTTTTGATAAGAGTCTGGGCTGCTAACGCTGCATAACTTTGTGTTACCCATTGATCTCTATGTATAATCAAAAAGTATAAAAGGCCCTCTGAACAACAGAGGACGGGCAAGTCGCTGGACTGGTTTCCCCCGTGTCTCCTCTCTAATTTCTGGCTGAATTCCCATCTGGGGCATGGAGGCTCACCATGTCTACTTACTTGTCCCGGCTTTTAAGATCCATGCGAGGGGGAGCCCAAGGCAGGGCACCCCTCAATATTCAAGAGGATGCCAGTGGCCTAACGTAGATGGTGCAAGCTCCTTGTCTGGAACTTTATTGGCTTCCCACATAAACCAAGTTATTCAGCCTTCTTTCCCTACTTAATTTTCCTACTACACTATTTCTTCATAATCTAATCTTATATTTCTACATTAATAAATAAATAAGTTCTCCTCGCCAATGCCATCCCCGCTTCGAATTCCCTGGATCCACTGGGGCTGGACCCCAGCACCCTCCTATAGGGATCAATTTCCATGTGTCTGGAATTTAGATGAGGTTCTGATATAAGAAAAATGGAAGGGTAAAATTTACCTGAAGGAACCTATATAAAAGTGTACAAAGAAAAAAGTAAAATTACTATGAAATCCACTGCCTTCTAAACATGCCATTAGGACAGTGTTATCTAGTGTCCTCTTTGAACCTGTCATCATTAGGCCTCCAGACCTAGCATCTGCCAGCAAATGAACTTCCACTCTGCAGGCCGTACTGGAGATGCTCAGCTGATGACCACAACAGAGTCAGCACCTCCTCTCTGTTCTCCTGTGGACACACTCACAGTCAGATGCCACAGCCCTGATTCCTATCCAATGGCGGATGCCCTGTTGCTGCCTTCTTGGGCCCTGTTCCTATGCCAAGTGCTACCATAAAATTAAAAGACGTTTGCTCCTTGGAATAAAACCAACCTAGACAGTATATTAAAAAGCAAAGACATTGCTTTGCCAACAAATGTCTGTCTAGTCAAGGCTGTGGTTTTTCCAGTAGTCATGTATGAATGTGAGAGTTGAAGTATATAGAAAGCTGAGCACCAAAGAATTGATGCTTTTGAGCTGTGGTGGTGGAAAAAATCTTGACAGTCCCTGGGACTGCAAGGAGATCCAACCAGTCCATCCTAAAGGAGATCAGTCCTGAATATTCATTGGAAGGACTGATGTTGAAGCTGAAGCTCCAATACTTTGGCCACCTGATGTGAAGAACTGACTCATTGGAAAAGACCCTGATGCTGAGAAAGATTGAAGGTGGGAGAAGGGAATGACAGAGGATGAGATGGTTGGATGGCATCACCAACTCCAAGGACATGAGTTTTAGTAAGCTCCAGGAGTTGGTGATGGACAGGGAAGCCTGGCATGCTGCAGTCCATGGAGTCACAAAGAGTCAGACATGACTGAGTGACTGAACTGGACTGACTGATTCAGTGTCTTCTGTAGATCTCTCTTAGATGTTGATTTTCCTTTGCTATCTATGCACTAGTTTGCTGGCTGTTACTGATTTTATTTAAGTGTACCATGTGAGGCACAGAGATTTTACTACACCCAGATGAATCATTTAATTCTCTTATTCTTGAAACTTAATTGCACATAACTACTGTACTTGGTATTTTTACTTGGGTGTGATTCTTTCTGAGCACTGGCAAAGAAAGAAGAGTTTGCTTTCCTATGAGATTTGCATTTTTTTCTCCAAGAAGAGAGGTGCTGAGATTATTTAATATAGATGTTCTGAAATTTCACATAAATCCCTTGAGAATTGCATTTCTCACGTGTCTGCTTTTTGCCTATAATTCTAAATACAGTTGACACAGTTTATATTTGTGCTGAAAAGGCTGATTTCAAAAGTTCTGTTTCTTTCCTAGGAATATTTTGAAGAGTTTTAGTAAAATGTTACTTTCCTCACCAGTTCAGATTATCATAATAGAGTCAACACTCAGTAGACAATGTAAACCAAAACTTAGGTTTAGTAATTTATATGCATTATCTCATTTAACCCTAACAACAGCACTATGATCAGGTACCCTTACTCCCATTTTTATACTGATAAAATAGACTTGAAAAATTACTTTGCTTACTCAATCACTCAGCTGTTAAGTATCAGAGGTTAGATTCTAACACAGACTCACTCTTTCAACAAATGAATTATTTGCTCTTATATATTACACGACTGTCTAATGTTGCTTTGGTGCTTCCTAAATTTTTATTGAATAATACAAGTTATTATTCAGAGGGATCACTGTCTAAAACCATTCCAGTTCAAGATCCAACATGGACATTGGTTTTACAATAACTTGAGAAGAAATTTATCTAAAAATCAGTAAACTAAGCATCTTTACACATGTGAAATGGGTCTGCAAATAGTTTGGGGAAGCAGAATATTCTTAACTTGTATTTTTCCTAAAATCATTTGTATAAATCCAAAATTAAATTATTGTTCTAAAATTTAATTAACTACCTATTTATTCTTTTGTCTCTGATATATTTAGCAATTGTGCCCCTCCATAAAAAAATGAGAGAGATGAAATACAATAAAAGCATTGATATGTAAAATAAAATTTTAACTCTCTAATCTTGAAAAACAAGATACTCTAAAGTGAAATACTGGTTGTTATTTATAATACTATCCTAGTTTTTAAAAAGTTAGACTAGCTGCTAACTGATATAACACAGTGGCATGAAAGAATATTCACAGAGAGATTAATCTAAAAAAAGAAAAGTTTCTCAGGAGTAAAATGAATATATTGCTTTAAGTTTATAAAGTCTTCAGATTCAAATTTCTGATAAAATTAAGGATAGATTAAGAAATGTGATTTTTCATTTGATAATACATAGAAGTACATGTTATAATATGTTGATCACAGTTTTACAAAATTACTATTTACTTTTTTCCCCCAAAATATTTAAAGGGAATGAACATACTTTACCCCTGGCACTTTTAATCCCACTTCTCTATTTGGTCTGTTTGATTTCATCCCTTATCATTTATCACAATACAATATACTACTTATTTATGTACTTCATCATTGTTTGCCTACCCATTAGAACGAGAACAGGAATTTATGATTGATTTATTTACTACAGGACTCCTAGTGACTTGAATGATGACTGATCCACAGTAGTGGATAATATTAACTGAGGAAATATTAATAAATATTAACTGAGGGGAAAAATGCTTTATTTATAAAGAACTTACTCCATCAGGACTAACAAAAGTGAAATTTTTAAAATAATATATATGAAGAAGTAAGAATAAAAGGGTATTGCTGTGTGGTTTTTATCTAGTAAAACATGAATAAGTAGAAATTTATAAATAAAAACAAACAAATGCAGTGATGTAATAAAAGCACTCTGTGATCAATTTATATGTAAAAACTAAGCATTTAGCTTTCAAACATCCTGGGCAGTTCACACTGATTTCCCCATGCCTCACACTCTCCTCAGGGTCCACAGGGGCCATATAATATCAGCTGTTTTACTCAGCAAGTGTGAGTCAACAGCACTTTCCTGTAAGGCACATGTAGCTGAGATGTTTTCTTTTCTTTTTTTTTTAATTTAAGAAATCTAAATGTAATCTGCATTAGGTAACATATAGTGGTTCTGTTTACAAAATTCTAAATGCCAGAATGCCGTCTATCTATCTAAATGCCATCTGTCTTTCTAATCATCATCATTGTGGTTGTCTTCTTTGTAGCTTTTTCAGAAGAAAGAAGTTTTAAACATAGTAAATGGCTCCACTTCTTAGGATGAGAAAGCAGAAGGAACATTTATGAATAGTTCTGGTTTTCCCTTCTCTTGTTTTCTCTGATTTCTTTCTAGATCATTGTCCAATCTAAATCTCTTATGAGTCTTAATTATACATGGAGGGCAAGAGTGTAGTTTTTGGAGGAAGAAAAAGCTTCACTTGAACTCTGGCTCTGCTGCTAAGTCCCACGGTGTGGAACCATCTTCGGTGATTTTTTCTGTTTGCCCCCTTTCTGCCCTTCTCTGTGCTCCTTGAGCCTGAACTCTAAGAGTTCAGCACCAGGCTGCCTTGCACTTGGGCTTCCAGTTGGGTTTGCCCACACAGAGGCATGAGATGGAGCCTGAAAAAGAAAAGAAGTAAAATGGTGGGCATTTGTTTACCCTGCTCCTTGCCAGCCGTTCTGGTAGTGGCTATATTCCTCTCACTCACAACTCCTGTTAGTGTGGTTATCTCTTTTTTTCTGGTTCTAGTGTTCATGGGGTTCAGATAACACCATTCTCTCCCTGTGTGCCTGCCTGATGTTTAACCACCCATACTGAGTCCCCTAACCCTGCCCGCTGCTCTGTATATAGTTCCTTCTGTAGGGGCTGACAGATGTGCCAACTGTAACATCAGTTTCTTTAGGTGTGAACTGGAGGCAATGCCTACCCTTTGGTTTGCTGGGCTGATAAAATGATACCACAGATGTAAATTATCTAACACAATGCTGGCATAAATTAAACTGTCTTTGTAGTGACTCTGATGGCAGGACTAATAATAATAATGGTTGTTATTATCTGGCCAAAACAGCAATGATTTTCACAGTTTTTGTGTTTATTGCATAGACTTCTCAATTGCAGAAACAAATGAGCACAGTAAGATTTCTGAGAGGATGAAAAGCCTCTTATACATCTGTTTTTATAATACCAGTTTCTGTGACAGAAACAAGTAAACACATCTTTGCTTCTAAAATATGTGTTAGTCACTCAGTCGTGTCCAGTTTTTTGTTTTACAGCCCCATGGACTGTAGCCCGCCAGGCTCCTTTCTCCATGGAATTCTCCAGGCAAGAATACTGGAGTGGGTTGCCATTCCCTTCTCCAGGGGATCTTCCCAATCCAGGGATCAAAGTTGGATCTCATGCATTGCAGGCAGATTCTTTACTGTATGACCCACCAGGGAAGCCCTCTTTCCTCTTAAGGAAGGTAATTCTGCAACGGTATGTTTGTGATGCCACAAAAGCATATTTATGAGTTCAGTGACTCTGTCTGGGTTTGTGTGGCAAACTATGAGCCCAATATATTCTTCTGAGACTCCACACACATATATTTGTAATCTAAAACTGACACATTGTGTAAGTCACTAGTTCCAGAAATTAAAATTGAAGCTAGGGTTTTGAATGTCACTGTGGTTACTATTGTAAGGCCGGACCCCGGGGGCCGTGATGGGCCGCCCCTCCTCTCCCTCCCGCTGGTGGGGGAAGTCCCTAACGGAAGGCGCCTCCCAGATCCCAGGGACCAATGACAGCACACTTCGCCAGCTAAAGCCGTCCCACCCCAGCCATGTAGAAAGACCTGTCAGCCCACGACGCCTCGGCCTGGCAACCTATCCAAACCCCCGTCCATCTAGCCTGACCATCCCTCCCAATGAACGTATAAAAGCCACCCCCAACACAGTCTGGCACGGACTTCCTCGACCTGCCTCGTTTGGGTCCGGGAACCCCGCCCGGTTGTGATTTGCCATTAAAAAGCCTGTTAGACACTTTTTTGGTGTCCTGGTCTTTTACCTAACAACTATTACAGCTCAGGTCCAGCATAGAAGACAGTAAGATCATCACCCTTCAACTCAAGATTCCTACTTTGAAGCTAGGGCAGTCCACTTCATGAGCAGCTATATCACAGTTTTCTTCTGTGCATCTATTTTCATAATTTCAATTAGGACATTCACTAATCTATTGACAAAGTTATTTATCAGAATAACTATTAAAATGATGCTCTATAATTCAGAGCAGTTAGATAAGTCTTGTCTGTGGACTTGAATCAAGATAAATTGCTGAGAAAGACAATTATTGACTTAATGGTGTTATTTTCAAATTGGTATATTTTAACCAAACAATAAACTAAAATTTGAAACAATGTTTCTCAATAGAAAATAACCTTTTAATATTAAGTTGGTTATGAGCTTGAAGCTTGAATCAGAAGGACTTAAATGGGAATGGTGTACTCCTAAAAATTATGTATTGGAAAAAACACAATTACAGACATATTAATCAAATTGGTAAGTGGATTAACAAGAAAACAAATATTTAGATAAGTATATCCACATGTAGGAATAAAGGTGATTATCATTTCGATCCAGTGTCTTAACAGATAAAGATTATGGTTCATTTTTACAGAAAAAGTTACTTGAAAAGAGTAGATTCTAAACTTAGTTTGGCAGTGTATAATGTAAGGAATTTGCTTTTCTATATAAACAATCATTTATAGCTACAAGAGACAAGAATTTTGCCATAATAATAATCAAATTTTCAAAGCAGAGGTTAAAGCATCTGCCTGCAATGCGGGGGACCTGTGTTCGATCCCTGCATCAGGAAGATCCCCTGGAGAAGGAAATGGCAACCCACTCCAATATTCTTGCCTGGAGAATCCCATGGATGGAGGAGCCTGGTGGGCTACAGTCCACGGGGTCGCAAAGAGTTGGACACAACTGAGCTACTTCACTTTCACTTTCACTTTTGCCATGAAAAGGGGAGAAAAAAGCTGGCATATTAGTTCAATGTGAAAGCCACATATCTTCAGCAGCAATATTCATTGAGTAAATTTGCATTTTTTAATCATGCGACTAATTTTCTTTTGTTGCTTGTTTTTGTTTTTCCTAAGGACATATGCACAGAGCATAGTTTGGACTTGCTTTTTCTCCCTCTTCCAGAAAAGCAAGATGGGAGTGCCAAGACTAAATATGTGATTGTCCTGTTCATAGGCATCCATAACCTGGAGAGTAACATGCTTTCCTTTTTTCTTCAAGTCAAAAAGCAGGGGAATTTAAAATAAAATTAACATCATCTTGTGGGTGTGTCTTAAAGTGAGTTTTACTATCTATCTAAAATTTAAAAGTCAGGTGAATATTCTCCTTTTCTCTAGTTTCTCCAGAAATAATTTTAACTATCCTCCATCATTTTAAAAATTAAATCTAAGACCTAATTATGCAGAAAAGATGAAATCATGTTGCATGTCCAATTTATGGTATTACTTTTTCTGCTTTGGTATTTTAAAACAGAGTTGTGCTGAAGGAAAAATTCTTAAAAAAAATCTGATTCCAAGACCTCTTAAAACAGTTGCAATTAAATTCATAGCTATCAAAACTAGTCTTCTTTGGTAAGAATTGAAGCTAAAACGTTTTCCTTGCTTTCACTTTCAATTTTCTTGCCGAGTCTCCAAAAGGAGAACAGTGAAACGTTTCCACAAATAAATAAAGTTCAACTAGCACTTTATTTGTTTGTTGATAAATGGTTAATTGACTTGAAAATGTTCAAAATCTATGAATGTATGCATTTTATCTCTCACAGAGGTAACTCAGAGTTAGGAAGACTCTGAACATGCTAATTTCTTTTGTAGGTTGGTACAAATTAATTTGTCCATAAAACTTTTTTCCATGCATTTACCTCTACATTTTCACTAGTAATTTATTCTTTCAGGATGCAAAATTTGAAACTTTTTCATAGTTCTGTAGAATTTGCAAGAGCTTTTGATACAGAAACAAGAAAATGTTAACCCAAAAGAACTATGTTACAAAGCTATGTGATTTAGCTAATTCTATAATTTTCTAAAATAAAATCTAAAAATTAAAAAAATATAATTTATTTTAATAAGTCAAAAGTCAGAACAAGAATATTCTAATGTTAATTGATAAAAATTGACACTTTCGTTGTTTGATTAAGTTGAACTTGCAATTGCCACATATGTTCATAAAAAGCTACTTAAACTTTTTTTTTTAAACAGATATCATCAAAAAGCAATATTTTAAAACATCCACTAGGTTGGAGTATGATATTTTGCTCAGTTTGGAAAAAATATGGTACCTACAGTTTTGAAGATTAGCAAAATCTCTCTCCTAACAAACATGGCTCTGAAAATCTCCAACATGGGAAAATGTCCAAAATGTCATTTTTCTAATCTTTTCCAATACTGTTTGCTTCCTAGATGAAGCTAGGTGATTGGGTACAGGATTGAACAGGTGATTTTGATTAAATATTCTTATATAGCTTGTGAAACTTAAATTATGTGAAAATATAGTACTGATTGAAAAGGACAAATTAACATTTTAAAGAAATGAAAGCACTGTCTCTATTTCAGTTGTTGGTTGTTTTCATAGCTGTTCCTTTATTATGTGAAGAAGCTACTATACTATCACTTCAAATTAACAGAAATAAGTCTAATTAAACATCAGCTGGAATACTCTAGGAACATTTCTCTGTATGTGGGCATAGAGAACCACAGAATTCTTAGTACCATGTCAGTTGGATAAGAGATGACTATTTTTCCTTCTTCCTGAGGAGGACAAATGCTAACACAAATCACAAATCCTTAGACCCAGCCAATACTGTTGGAAGGAAATGAACTATCTTTAAGTTCAAATGATAGTAAAGTCTGAGTCTCTTTACTGTTAATTCCAGATTTATTTCTTTACATTAATCAAGCCCATTAACTACCCTCTTGCTTGTATGTTTTGAGTCTCTACTATATGAACTCAGAACACAACATCATTTGCATGTTAGAAGACCCTTCCTTTCGTGCATAGTGATGCCAGATCAAGACTGAACTGACAAACATTAGCAAGGCGTCTGAATTTGAGTTTAACATCAGACAACAATAGAATGATGGGTACTAAAGTAATGCTTTTTCTAGGAAACACAAGATATCTTACTTTTTAAAATTTATTTAGTCTTTATTCAGATTCAGGTATTTGGCAGAAATTTTCTCAAATGTGACTGATGTAGCCTGTAATTTCAAGGAAAATAACTGACAAAATTTGTTGCCAGTGATCAAATGTGAGTCAAGTGAAAATTAGGATTCTGGAAATTGTCCCCATTGTTTTACCCCAATGATTTCTCAATTCTTAAAGCTCTTCCTGATGAGATAAATATGTGCTGTGCTGTGCTTAGTCACTCAGTTGTGTCTGACTCTTTGTGACCCCATGGACTGTAGCCTGACAAGCTCCTCTGTCCATGGGGATTCACCAGGCAAGAATACTGGAGTGGACTGACATGCCCTCCTCCAGGGGATCTTCTCAACCCAGGGAATGAACCCAGATCTCCTGCATTGTGGGTGGATTCTTTACCACGTGAGCCACCAGAGAAGCTCAAGAATACTGGAGTGGGTATTGTCCCTCTCCAAGGGATCTTCCTGGAGAAGGCAATGGCACCCCATTCCAGTACTCTTGCCTGGAATATCCCGTGGATGGAGGAGCCTGGTAGGCTGCGGACCATGGGGTCGCTAAAAGTCGGACATGACTGAGCGACTTCACTTTCACTTTTCACTTTCATGCATTGGAGAAGGAAATGGCAACCCACTCCAGTGTTCTTGCCTGGAGAATCCCAGGGACGGGGGAGCCTGGTGGGCTGCCATCTATGGGGTCGCACAGAGTCAGACACGACTGAAGTGACTTAGCAAGGGATCTTCCTGGTGCAGGAATTGAACTGGCATATTCTTCATTGCAGGCAGATTCTTTACCTGCTGAGCCACAAGGGAAGCTCATTTATCCTGAGATAAATATAGGTGGTGATATTAACTAAGAAATGTAATGAACATTATATAATGAGATGTGCCAAAACTTGGAAGACTTGCACAAATAAACAAATCAATATTTTCCCAAATGACTAACGGATAACGTTATAATATCATAAATGGGTAAAAGATCCTTTCAGAGTACAAGCTAGATCAGTAGATATTAGTGTAAAAAGTTTATTAACAGGGTTTCCACATCACTTGTCAAGTTTTGGTGTAGTGTCAAAGAATATCCACAGTTATCTGAAAAAAAAAATCTGTTTAATTCTCATCTTTTATTCAACTACATGTACGTGGATTGCCTTTGCATATGACAGCAATGCAATATCTTATGATGGAATGACTGCAAAAGTAGATATGAGATTTAGTTTGTCTTCTGTTAATTCAGACATTAAAGAGTATTTTGAAAAAAATGTAAATAATATCTTTCTCATTTCTATTTTGGAAAGCATTTTTATAAAATAATATATTTATATTATATGTATAGGCTTATCATCTTAATTTTAAATGAATTAATGGAAATATTTTTGTTTTACTCTCTACTGTACTAAATATCAATATATGTAACCTACATAACCCAAGCTCTTTTTTTGTCCTCAGTATACTTTAAGCATCTGAAGGGACCCTGAGACTAAAATGTTTGAGAACTGCTATTCTACAAAGGGGTTTCCCTGGTGGCTCCCCAGGTAAAGAATCTGCCTAAAAAGCAGAAGACCCAGATTCAGTCTGGAAGATCTGGAAGATCTGGAAGAATTCAGGTATTTGGCAAAATTATTTTCAAAGGTTATTGATGTAGCCTGAAACCCACTGCAGTATTCTTGCCTGGAGAATCCCATGGACAGAGGAGCCAGTCAGGCTACTGGGGTTGCAGCCAGACATGACTGAATGACTAGCACTTTCACTTTCAATAACAAATCAATTAATGAACATGGACTGATAATGAGCAAAACATCCCTAAAAATCAGTCTGCTTAAATTAAATGAAATTAT
This sequence comes from Budorcas taxicolor, assembly GCF_023091745.1. Classification (NCBI taxonomy): domain Eukaryota; kingdom Metazoa; phylum Chordata; class Mammalia; order Artiodactyla; family Bovidae; genus Budorcas; species Budorcas taxicolor. The sequence goes on from NC_068918.1 coordinate 26,984,744, forward strand.
ATACTGTTAATCACTTTGAAAAGTTAAATGGATAACAAAACTCTAACATGAATCAAAGTTAATTAAAAATAACTACCTTTCCTGAGTAGTTTAACACCCTTTGGTGGCATTATTTACAGTATTACATTTCTATGCTTTGTTGTTGTTTTTTCCTTGAGTGTTAGATGAGAATGAAATAGCTAATCTACATGTTTGCATATATTTGCATATCATGCAAAACTTTAAAACTTTATTCCTCAGTGTGTAAACTAAAAGAAAAAGAATGAATTAGTACAATTTACAGTGATTATATTCATGGCCAATATTTTCCATAAAACACCTAAACTTTTTTATAATTCACTGATGTAATACAATTTGACTCTGAGAATAGCAGACAGAGATACAGATCTATAGTGTGAAACATGTATAAAGAACTCAAAAGAAGAATCAGATGACCTTGTCTAGGATGAGGATGGTGCAGCAGGTAAATAAAAAGAAGGTAGGAGACAACAAGACATTCTTCATCTGTCCTAGCTCTACTGTTAAACAAAGTGTATTATAAACATTGATAAGCCTAAACTACACATAGATATATATGTATATATTTTCTATATCATACAGTAATATTCTATACATTCTATATTAATATTTTATAGTTAACAAACACTTCAAGAGTTCTCAGGGTGACCTTGACATCTTTGGCAGGTTGCCATCTCTGAAATGTAGTTTAGGTCTCAGTTATTTAAAGCTAGCATATATTTTGCTCTTATTATTTTATTAAAAATAATGAGAAGCTTGAAAATCTGTTTTTATGAATGGAAATACTGCTGAGACAAAGGCTCAAATCGTTCCTCATGCCAAAATCAATAAACAGCCTCAGTAATCAGTAGATTTAGCTTAATGCAAGTGTGAAGAAAGAAGGAAAATGGAAGGTGTTCAACATGCTATGATATATAAACATAAACACACATACATACATTTATATTATACAAAGCAGTATATAATATTGTGTTGAAGAGATGATGTGACAGGAGGGATTAGATCTACGGAGATCTTTTTAAGGACAAAACTTGGCTGTAGATTCATTTTAAGAAAAAGATACTCTTGAAATATTTGTGGGGGGGTATTTTCAGACAAAGTTTATAAGAACATTATAAATATATCTAACTTTCTGCCCTAGTCCATTCTTGAGATATCAGCCAGTGATTCTTTAAACTGCAAAATGAAATTTTCAAATATACAAATTACATTCAGAAAAAAATATGAAACCTTAATCCTTCAAGTTAGGCTTCAACAATATGTGAACTAAGAACTCCAGATGTACAAGCTGGATTTAGAAAAGGCAGAGGATAGACATTTCTCCAAAGAACCATATAGATGGCTAACAAACACATGAAAAGATGCTCAACATCATTCATTATCAGAGAAATGCAAATCAAGACTACAATGAGGTACCATCTCATGCAGGTCAGAATGGATGCCATCAAAAAGTTTACAAACAACAAATGCTGGAGAAGGTGTGGAGGATATAAGGGAATGCTCTTACACTATTGGTGGGAATGCAAAATAGTACAGCCACTATGGAGAACAGTGTGGGAATTCCTTAGAAAACTGGAAATAGAACTGCCATACTGCCCAACAATCCCACTACTGGGCATACACACCAAGGAAAACAGAATTGAAAGAGACACATGTACCTCAGTGTTCGTTGCAGCACTGTTTGCAATAGCTAAGACATGGAAGCAATCTAGATGTCCATCGGCAGAAAAATGGATAAGGAAGTTTTGGTACATATACCCAGTGGAATATTATTCGGCTATAAAAAAGAACACATTTGAGTCAGTTCTAATGAGGTGGATGAAACTGGAGCCTATTATACAGAGTGAAGTAAGTCAGAAAGAGAAACACCTATACAGTATATTAGTGCATATATACAGAATTTAGAAAGACAGTAATGATAAACCTGTATGCAAGACAGCAAAAGAGATACAGATGTAAAGAACAGGCTTTTGGACTCCATGGGAGAAGGCAAGGGTGGGATGATTTGAGAGAATAGCATTGAAACATGTATATTACCATGTATAAAATAGATGACCAGTGCCAGTTTAATGCTTGAAGCAGAGCACTCAAAGCTGGTGCTCTGAGACAACCCAGAGGGATGGGGTGGAAGGTTGGTGGAATAGGGGTGCAGGATGGGGGGATACATGTACACCTGTGGCTGATTTATGTCAATGTATGGCAAAACCCACCAGAATATCATAAAGCAATTAGCATCCAATTAAAATAAATTAATTTTTTAAAAAGGCAGAGGAACCAGAGATCAAATTGCCAACATCCACTGGATTATAGAAAAAGGAAGGAAATTCCAGAGAAACAGCTAATTCAGCTTAATTGACTATGCTAAAGCATTTGACTGTGTGGATCACAATAAAGTGGGAAATTCTTCAAAAGATGGAAATACCAGACCACCTAACCTGCCTCCTCAGAAGCCTGTATGCAGCTCAAGAAGCAACATTTAGAACCAAACATGGAATAACGAACTGGTTACAAATTGGGAAAGGAGTACATCAAAGCTATATATTGTTACCCTGCTTATTTAACTTGTTTGCAGAGCACATCATGCAAAATGCTGGGCTGGATGAAGCACAAGTGGAATCAGGATTGCCAGGAGAAATATCAATAGCCTCAGATATGCCAATGACACCACCCTCATGGCTGAAAGCAAAGAACTAAAGAGCCTCTTGATGAAGGTGAGAGAAGAGAGTGAAAAATCTGGCTTAAAATTCAACATTCTGAGAATAAAGATCATGGCATCCAGTCCCATTCAGTTCAGTTACTCAGTCATGTCTGACTCTTTGCAACCCCATGAATTGCAGCATGCCAGGCCTCCCTGTCCATCACCAACTCCGGGAGTTCACTCAAACTCATGCCCATCGAGTCGGTGATGCCATCCAGCAACCTCATCCTCTGTCATCCCCTTCTCCTCCTGTCCCCAATCCCTCCCAGCATCAGAGTCTTTTCCAATGAGTCAACACTTTGGTACTTCATGGCAAATAGATGGGGAAACAATGGAAACAGTGCCAGACTTTATCTTCTTGGGCTTCCAAATCACTGCAGATGGCAACTGCATCCATGAAATTAAAAGAGGCTTGCTCCTTGGAAGAGCACATCATGTATAATAAATCTATACAGGGTACTAAAAAGCAGAGAGATCACTTTTCCCCCTTTTGGTCATATAGTCAAAGGTCCATCTAGTCAAAGCTATGGTCTTTCCAGTAGTCATGTACAGATGTGAGACTTGGACCATAAAGAAGGCTGAGCACCAAAGAATTGATGCTTCTAAACTGTGGTGATGGAGAAAACTCTTGAGAGCTCTTGCACAGCAAGGAGATCAAACCAGTCAATCCTAAAGGAAATCAATCAATCCTGAATATTCATTGGAAGGACTGATGCTGAAGCTGAAGCTTCAATCCTTTGACCACCTGATGCAAAGAGCTGACTCATTGGAAAAGACCATGATGCTGGGAAAGATTGAAGGCAGGATGAGAAGGGGACGAGTTTGAGGAAACTCCAGGAGATGGTGAAGAACAAGGAAGCCTGTTGTGCTGCTGCTCATGGGATCACAGAGTCAGACACAACTTAGCAACTGAACAACAACAACCCTAGGGTTAGGGTTAGGGTTTGCAGTAGGAGGCAAACAACTTATTTCTTTCCAAACACTGGTTATCACCTCAAATCTCTACCTTCCTTCACTACATGTATCCCACCACAGAGGGACTTGCCCAGTTCTTCGCACAGGATACTCAAAGAGTATTCCCAAGCCCAGTGCTTCTGTTGGAAACTCTTTCTTCTTCTGTTTAATTTTAACTGATTGTGAAATGTTTCAGTTGTCCAGTCCCCAACCAGTGTCGCCCTACTTCAATCTAAATTATTTCCTTTTACCTGACTTTTCCTAAATATTTGTGATGTCCTTTCATAGAAAAGGAAATGGCAACCCATTCCAGTACTCTTGCCTGGAGAATCCCATGGATGGAGGAGCCTGGTGGGCTATAGTCCATGGGGTTGCAAAGAGTTGGACATGACTGAGTGACTTCCCCTTCATAGTTATTATCACACTTTTTATAAGTTTATACAGTATTGTGAAAGTTGGTTTGATGTCTTTCTCCCCTTCAGAGAAGGTTTAAATTTATTCACTATTGTGTCCTCTGTATATAAAATCTTTCATAAAGATAATGCTCAATAATGTGTTGAATGAATAAACAATTACTTTCATGTTCAATAACCTGAAAAATGTCCAACTCAGTGCCCTACGGTTGTCATCATTCTTTTTTTGCAGGTCATGTTTGTTCTAATTACGTGTATTGAAATATAGTCTGCGTTTTGAATTTAATAGTAAAAATGTCACCTTGGATTTTGTATGCCTGTTCTTTTTTTTTAAAGGTTTTATTTAGATATAATTATCACATCATAAAAATTAGCCATTTTAAGTCTGTAATTGCAGGTTTTTAGTACAGTTGCAGAATTCTACAGCTATCTTCGTAATCTAAGCAAGAGCTTTACCACTTCAAAGGAAGCCCAGCAGTCATCAGCAGTCATTAACAGTCCCTGATAAAATCTCCCTCCTGTCATAGGCAAACCATGAATCTACTTTCTGTTTCTCTGTATTTATTCTGGAAATTTCATATAAATGGAATAATGCAATATGTCGTCTTTGGCAAAGGGCTTATGTTTTCTTGTTTTAATTCATTTTTCTAGTCGCTGGTTTTTATTTACCTTTATAAAGATACCAGTCTGTGATTGACTGTTGTTAGAGAAGCACTATTTTAACAATAGGTATACACTGTATATATAATTGCTAGAGAAATGGCCATGTAGATAACACTCTTGAATATTTGATTTTCCAAAAAGTCTTACAACCCAGCAATCCCACTGCTGGGCATACACACCAAGGAAACCAGAGTTGAAAGAGACACGTGTACCCCAATGTTCATCGCAGTATTGTTTATAATAGCCAGGACATGGAAACAACCTAGATGTCCATCAGCAGATGAATGGATAAGAAAGCTGTGGTACATATACACAATGGAGTATTACTTAGCCATTAAAAAGAATACATTTGAATCAGTTCTAATGAGGTGGATGAAACTGGAGCCTATTATACAGAGTGAAGTAAGTCAGAAAGAAAAACACCAATACAGTATACTAACACATATATATGGAATTTAGAAAGATGGTAATGATAACCCTGTATGCAAGACAGCAAAAGAGACACAGATGTATAGAACAGACTTTTAGACTCTGTGGGAGAGGGCGAGGGTGGGATGATTTGGGAGAATGGCATTGAAACATGTATACTATCATGTAAGAAACAAATCACCAGTCTATGTTCGATACAGGATGCATGGGGCTGGTGCACGGGGATGATCCAGAGAGATGATATGGGGTGGGAGGTGGGAGCAGGGTTCAGGATTGGGAATTCATGTACACCCGTGGCTGATTCATGTCAATGTATGGCAAAACGAATACAGTATTGTAAAACAAAATAAAGTGAAATTAAAAATTAAAAAAAAAAAGTCTTCAGAAACCCATGATAGGTGAAATCAGAATAAGCCTTCTATGTGGTATAGTCTGGGTGGGAGTGTGGCAGACAAAGGAGGCACCTTCTCTGAGATCTCTTCCACCACAGCTCTAATCACTCAAATATTTATCACAAATGCTGTGCCTGTGTGCATGCTAACTCACTTCAGTCATATTGAATTCTTCGTGACCCATGGACTGTAGCCCACCAGGCTCCTCTGACCATGGGATTCTCCAGGCAAAAACATTGGAGTGGGTTGCCATGTCCTCCTCCGGGGGCTCTTCCCCACCCAGGGATCAAATCCATGTTTCTTACGTCTCCTGTATTGGCAAGGTATGTTCATAAGCGTCACCTGGGAAGCCCACAAATGCTATCGGTCACGCTATTAAAGCAGCATGCACTAAAGTAATCCAGTTGTGTGTGGAATTTACTTAAAAAGATTTAGATATGTATGTATATGTATTTGCATTTGTATATAAATTTTCAAGCTGCACTTTCCAAAATATTTGAAGGCACATGTTCATGCAGCAGGGACTACACTCAAAGTCTATGGTAGTGATTTCATAAAAGCATATTTGAGTAAAGCATACATAATTATTACATTCTTGAAAATTCAAGGAAAATTTGGTAGTAGAAACTTATCTATAATTAATGTATATTAAAAGAAAAACCTTATCTAAACACAAAGAAAAGGGATAGAAACCAAAAGTTGGAAAGTTATTTAGGATTATTTTTGTTCAAATTGCTACTTGTTTAAAAATAAGGCACGGGAAAAAAATCAAGACAAGGCAAATGTTAGTACAATATTCTGTACTCTACATTTAATTAAAACCGTCTACTTTAAATATGCTAAATTTTAATTCCTACAATAGTCCCATTTCTGTCATTCCAGTGAAAAATGGTGTCACATATACTAAGTGGCAGAATGACCTTCAGAACACACAGATTCTGTTCCCAGAGTTTATGTTCTCATCATCTTTTCCTATTTCTTAATGTTAAGTTTTTCACACTCACTCACACACACACAGAGTTTTATATATTATTCACTGAAATCACCGGCAAAGAAGAAAAAATAGCACAACCCAATCTCTTACACTTGGTTCTAGGGCAAAATATTCTCAGGGGGTGGCTGTTCTTTTTAAGGATATGAATCACAGTGAATATTAACTAATGATTCCTTCTATAACAAGATACTTAGTCCTTAGTCGTCTTCTTCCTGTCCCTTTCCCCTTTCTCTTTTCTGCTTCAGACGTAAGCAGAAAAGCAATGACAATCTTAGCTTTTCACCCAAATCACAAGAATATGCACTACCCCAGAATCACCCCGTGACCTGAAAGAATCACAACCCACTCCCTATTACACTTACAGATATTATTACATGCATTTGGATTTTTACCCCCAAATAATAACATAAATGATAGGTTTACTTTCCATTAGCTTATAAACTCCAGAGGCCAGATTATTACAAGTAAGATATTGCACCTATTGGTTTCACTGCTTTATTTTGCCTGATGAAACAAATTTTAATAATTGGAGAGGTATTGCATTTCTGTGACTGGGCCAGCACTTGTTCACTGCTAGTAAACACAGTAAGCTAGCACTAAACATTACATGCTGTATATTTTCAGTTAGAAAATATCCAAACTGGCAGCACTTGCCTATGTTAGCCTTGGGTGGGGGTAGTGATTGGGAATAGTCATTAGAGGGTCTTCCTGAGTTCCTGTAGAGACTTGATCTATACTGTGACTTGTATAAAGTTTGCAAGAATATTTGAATTAAAAAATTCATTGCTTTCCCTTTATTTAAATATATAATACAACATAAAACTTAAAAAAAATGATCCATCATTACTATTAGACTGAAACCTCTTAAGCAAAAATTTCTTAGTCAAGATGTGTTTTGGAATTTAAAATGTTCATATCTTAGAAAGTTACTATGATACATATATAGTACCAGAGGGGTCTGGGGTGGCATCCAATTATCAACACCTTCTTGTCTGTGCACCTAAAATATGGCTATTCAAACTAACAAAGATATACAAAGATGATGAATAGACTCATAGTAATTAAGGTCAATTTTTCCCACAAAATAGTTTTCTAATTCTTTAAAAGTTCTAAACACTATTAAATTTGATCAAATTATTTCTTAACAACTACTAAGATAAGCATGCAGATGTTTCCCCTTTTGATGAGTAATGTAGCTAAATATGGCTTTGAATTTCTTACAGTGAGGTATCTTTGTTTTCCTAGAATGAACCCTGCTCAATTACGGCCAATTGGTCTTTGAAAATATTTCTGAATTTTAATTGCTAATATTTTTATTGGAATTTTTTCCTAGTTTCCAAAATTAATATTGGTATTTTGTGTATGTGAATGTATAAACTGTATCATAAGTTAATAAGACTTCAAATAATTAGTTCTATTTTTTATGATATATAATTAATCTCTGCTATAATTTGCTCTTATTAAATATTATAAATATTCACAATTTTATTTGTATTACAGCTTCTTGAATTAAATCTTTTGTCATTTAAAATTTTTCTATTATTCTAATAATTTTAAAAAGTTTTTTAAGTTATATATTTTCCCTGACTATAGATTTACCCTTACCCCAAAGTTTTATTTACCTATACTCACTGAACAACAAATTTCTTTCTTTTTACTGAGTTGTTTTAAACTGTGTTGATTAAAGTGCTTAAAAAGAAAATTGATTTAAATGGTCTTTATTAGTTTCTGTCACTCATTCTTACACCTCTGTCGTTCATTGTCGCTTAGTCACTAAGTTGTATCCGATTCTTTGTGATCCCATGGACTGCAGCCCACCAGGCTCCTCTGTCCATGGGACTTCCCAGGCAAGAACACTGGAGTGGGTTGCCATTTCATTTTTCAGGGGCTCTTCCTGACCCAGTGGTATGGTAAAGAATCCCCGTCTCCTGCAACGGCAAACACATTCTTTGCCACTGAGCCAAGACAGAAGCCTCTCTCATTAGAAATATTACCAAATTTAAGCCGAATTTGGGGAAGTACCATGCCAGCGTTAAAACTAAGAGTTCTATCAACGTCTACTATTGAAACAAATCATAGTAATGATTATATCAATCCAAAAATTGGTTTGGGGATCAGTAAGAGTGACCTTCTCTCTCTATTTATAAACCACCACTTTAAAAAAGTAATTTTTTTAATTTACACCAAAAAAAAAAAGAGAGAGACAATTTTACAAAAATTGACTCAAAATGATTTTGAAGGGAAGATCTGGAGCCATAAAAGTCCTACAAGCAAACATGCCCTTTTGATATCAGTCTTGGTAATGATTTTTTGGACTTGACACCAAAATCAAAGGTAGCAAGAGTGAAAATAAATAGGTGAAATAATATCCAAATAAAGTTTCTGCACTGTAAAGAAAACCAGAAACGCTTTTCGGGCGAAGGAGGTAGAGGGCTGCCATTTGTTAGAGTATCATCGTCCGTGCCTTCACTTTAGGCTGGGGGAGGAAGTTAGGGGCCATCATTTGCTTGGAGTGTCATCGTCCGTCCCTTCACTTTAGCCTATGTTTGTCGTTAGAACTGAGATGAGTCTACTGGATACAGCACATAGTTTGGCTTCGTTTTTTAATCTATCAAGAAATTGTGTTTTTTGATTGGTTAATTCAACCCACTTACATTTAAGGTGATTACTGATAAATGAGGATTTAGTACTGTTATTTTATCTTTTGTTGTCTGGTTGCTATTTATTGTCCTTGTTTCTTTCTCCTTGAGTTTATCTGCCAGTTTAGTATGGTGGCTTTCCGTGATATTTTTCTGAGTTTCCTCTTTCTTCTCTGCTTTTTGTCTCTTCCCTAAAGCTGTGTTTTGTGATTCCCATGAGATTTGTATGTTCTGTCTCATAGATAAAATAGTACATTCTCTGTTGATAGCATCTTATCTTCATTTGTCTATATGGGCTCTGTCCTTCTCATCCCCTTTTATGTTTTTGTTTTCTCAGAATACCCCTTTTTTATGTTGACTTCATTACCAAATTGAAATAGCTATGGTGATTTTTACTGCTTTTTTTCCCTTTAAGCTTTATGCTATAATTAAGTGTTTAACAACCTATTCTGATATAGAGTTGCAGTCTCCAGACTCTGCTTGTGTATTTATTACCTTAATCAAATTTTTTTTTTTTTTTTTGTACTTTTGCCTTCGTGTTTCAGGTACAAGAGCTCCTTTCAAAATTTCTTTGTAAGGCAGTTCTATGGATAATTAACTCCCTCAGTTTCTGAAAAAAGCTGGAAAAGCATTTTCCCCAACTTCATACCTAAAAGATACATTTTCTGATAGAATATTCTTGGTTGACATTATTTATCTTTCAATATTTTGAGTATGTTATACTATTCTATGCAGTGTCTGCTGAGAAATCTGTTGATAACCTGTTGGGGGTTCCTTTGTAGGCAACTGTTCTTTTTTTGTTTTTGTTTTTGTTTTTTGCTCTGGTTGTCTTTTAAATTTTTTCTTAGTCAGGAACTTTTGACTGTTTTAGTCTAATGTGTATTGGAGAAGATCTTTTCCCATTGAGATAACTGGCAGTACTCTTAGCTTCATGGACTTGTATACTCAGTTTCTTCCCCAGGTATGGGAAGTCTTCAGCTGTTATTTCTTTATAACTCTCTGTGGCCTTCACTCTTTCTTCTCCTTCTGGGATACCCATTATATTATACTGCCCTTCTTAATGGAATCAGATAGTTCTGATAGAATTTCTGTATTTTTTTTTAGATCTTGGCTCTCTCTTCTCTTCTACCTATATCATTTCTAGATTTCTGTCTTCAAGCTCACTAATTCTCTCTTCCATATAGTCTGCTATTTCTATTGCTTTGTAGTGCATTCTTCATCTCATTTATTGGGTTTCTCAGCTTCAGAATTCTTTTTTTTTTTTTTAGAGTTTTGATTTTTTTGTTAAAATATTCCTTGTGTTCACTAATTTTATTCCTGAATTCATTGGACTGCCTTTCTCGGTTTTCCCGCAGTTTATTGACTTTCTTTGGGAGATAATTTGAATTCTCTATAAGTTAATACCTTGTGATTTTGAGTTTGGTTTCTGGGGGATTGTCATGTTCTTTTTGTGGTACTTTGTTACCACGGTTTATCATGGTACTTGATGAACTGTTTCTCTGCCCGTGCATTTAATGGACTGTAGGAGCACTTTTCTTATTTAAATAAATCTTTTTTTCTTCTATTTTTTAACTTTGATGCTGAGGGAAGCCCAATTCAACGCGTTGGTAGTTAGAAGCCTTTATTTTGCTTTTCAGTAGGTGGCGCTATAGCACAAATTTTTGGTCCCTTGCCTGCACTGCTTCAGCCTACATACACTTTCCACCTTGCGCTGCCAAGGCCAGACGTGTCGCCAGTTCCCTCATTTCCTTTGCTTGTGCCTCTGCGATGGCTGGTGCCTTGCTACTGCTGCTGCTGCTGCGGCTGGCATCACCACTGGGAGCGCTGGGATGGCAGGCACCTCCGCCACGTCCGAAGTCGTGCTTGCTGATGTCTTCCTGGGGTTGTGGGATTTGGGAAGGCCACCACTGCAGGCAGGGGCCAGAGTCACAAGTGCTGCTGCAGCTGGAAAGACAAGGTTGTGGACTCGTGGGGCTGCTGCCCAATTTCCTGCGGGCACTGCAGTGGCCAGCAGGCAGAGTAGGGTGCTGTTATTGGGTTTTCTGGGGATGTAGGCTCAATCAGTTGGGTGCAGCTGGGATCAGAGGCACTGCCTCCACTGTTTCATATTTTCTGGGTGTTCCAGTCCACTCACCCTCAGATGTACAGATATTCAGATCTCTCTGGTGTCCCAGTGTGTTAGGCAGAGAAACCTTTGTTGAGTACAGAAGTTAACTTGCTTTGTAAATACTTTAAAATTCATTTTTATTTAATTTTTTATTTTGTATTGGTGTATAGTCGATCAACAATCAAACCAGTCAGTCCTAAAGGAAATAAGCCCTGCATATTCACTGGAAGGACTGATGCCGAAGCTGAAGCTCCAATACTTTGGCCACCTGATGTGAAGAACTGACTCATTGGAAAAGACCCTGATGCTGGGAAAGATTGAAGGCAGGAGGAGAAGGGGGTGACAGACGATGAGATGGTTGGATGGCATCATAGTCTCAATGGACACGAGTTTGAGCAAACTCAGGAGGATGGTGGAGGACAGGGAAGCCTGGCATGCTGTAGTCCATGGGGTCGCAAAGAGTTGGATATTACTGAGCGACTGAATAATAAGAATAGTCGATTAACAACTTTGTGATAGTTTTAGCTGAACAGTGAAGGAAGGGACTCAGCCATACATATATATGCATTCATTCTCCCCAAAACTCTCTTCCCATCCAGGCTGCCGTATAACATTGAGCAGAATTCCATGTACATTAAGTCCCTGCTGGTCCTTGTTGGTTAGTTCATTTTAAACACAGCAGTGTATGCATGTCCATCTCAAACTCCCTAACTATCCTTTCTCCCCATCCTTCTTCCCAGCAACCAGAAGTCTTGTTCTCTGTCTGTGAGTCTCTTTCAGTTTTGTAAGTAAGTTCATTTATATAAATACTTTTTAAAAGCCCTTTCTTAAGCTTATATGGAAAAAAATGGCAACCCTCCTAGTATTCTTACCTGGAGAATCCCATGGACAGAGGAGCCTGGCAGCCTACAGTCCATGGGGTCACAAAGAGTGAGACATGACTGAGTGACTAACAAAAACTTCAGCTTAAAAATATTTAGAACATTTTGTCATCTTTAAACAAAATTTATTTTGTGTTAGCTTTTTCTCTAAAAAAGTAGCCATATCAAAGGTTATAATATTCAAAAATTTTAAATGATCAACTTTAGATATTTGCTTTTAGAAAATACCAATTGTATAAATGCTTGCAATGTGGGAGACCTGAGTTTGATCCCTTGGTTGGGAAGGGATCCCTGGAGGAGGGCATGGCAATCCACTCCAGTATTCTTGTCTGAAGAATTCCCATCGACAGAGGAGCCTGGTGGGCTTCAGTCCATGGGGTCTCAGAGTTGGACATGAGTGAGTGACTAAGCACAATTGTGTAAAATATTATTCATCTACATTGTGAAAGACTTAATAGGTTTATTTTCTTTTGGGTTAAGAGCTTTTGCCATTTTAAGTAGACTCCATTAGCCTAAAGAGTATTGGTCTTTTCAACAACTACGCCAGACACAAGATAGAATCCTTTCTCTTCAAATCTTTTCTCTTTACTCGAGTAAACATTTGAGGCCAAAAACTCAATCATATAAACAGAACTTATATATAGGTAGACCTAAATAGATGGGGAAACAGTGGAAACAGTGTCAGACTTTATTATTTTTCGGGAGAGGGGCCTCGAAAATCACTGCAGATGGTGATTGCAGCCATAAAATTAAAAGACTCTTACTCCTTGGAAGGAACATTATCACCAACCCAGATAGCATATTGAAAAGCAGAGACATTACTCTGCCAACAAAGGTCCGTCTAGTCAAGGCTATGGTTTTTCCAGTCGTCATGTATGGATGTGAGAGTTGGACTGTGAAGAAGGCTGAGTGCCGAAGAATTGATGTTTTTGAACTGTGGTGTTGGAGAAGACCCTTGAGAGTCCCTTGGACTGCAAGGAGATCCAACCAGTCCATTCTGAAGCAGATCAGCCCTGGGATTTCTTTGGAAGGAATGATGCTAAAGCTGAAACTCCAATACTTTGGCCACCTCATGCGAAGAGTTGACTCATTGGAAAAGACTCTGATGCTGGGAGGGATTGGAGGCAGGAGGAAAAGGGGACGACAAAGGATGAGATGGCTGGATGGCATCACTGACTTGGTAGATGTAAGTCTGAGTGAACTCCGGGAGTTGGTGATGGACAGGGAGGCCTGGCATGCTGTGATTCATGGGGTCTCAAAGAGTCGGACACAACTGAGCGACTGAACTGAACTGAAATATATAAACTTTTTAAAACTGCTAAGATAACTTTTCTAGTGTTTTTCTTTTATCAGGGAAAAAACAAAACTACAACCATGCTCTATCTTCCAAACAATCTGTCTTTACTGAAATCACATCGAAATACAGCAGCAGCTCTGCACTCTTATTTTATTAGTTTACAAGTCTATAATTTCAACTTTGCTTTAAATAGCATAGCATCAGCAAAATACCATCTCATTTTTATCAGTTTATATATTCAATTAAACCACCTGGTTTTACAACAGCAAAACATTTTCACACAGTTCACACCCCCATCAAGGAGGAATAGATTTGTGATACCAGGTTTAAGAGTTACACTGTTTCTACCAACCTCATTTAAATGTATGATTTAATTGGAATTATTGAAAGAAAAGGATTGCATGGGCTTCATCACAGATAAATCTGACCCCCCCAAAGTGATTTGCTGATTTGCTATTTGTTTTTTAAAAGCTAAATTGCCCATAAAATGCTATGTGAATGAAAATATTTAGCCCCTTTGATATCTTTATTCAGCATCTACATTTCCAGTCACATAGTTCATCTCCAAGTAAAAGATATTTCAATAAATCACTGGCTGTTTGCATATTTTGCAAGTACTATTTCAGATTTTTAAATTGTATTTTTAAATCAGATTATTCAGGATATCGGATATTGCCAAAAAATTACTTTGCTCAATTTTTGATCTCTTTATGCTAGAATGATTGAAATAAAATTGCCTGCAACATGTCATTGTCCTATGCTGAAATATCTCAGCACAGTCTGTTAAAGTCATGTATAAGTCATGCCAAATAGAATATTGATCTTTTATATGTCTTTTGCCAACTTTTACATTTTAAAAGCATGTTTATACTTTCGTTTCACCCCAAAAGATGAAAATAAGTCAATTATTTGTAACTATTTTTTAAGTATTGTACTTTTAGATGCTCTGTTTTTTAAAATGCAACACTATAGGTTTTTTAAAAAAACTTCCCAGTTTTCCCTTTTTTTTCAAAATATGAGTCGTTTTCTTTAGAAGGAAATAAGAAATGTTAAATTCCAACTTAGAATAAAACCAGGGATGATGATAAGATTCTAAACACACCTCAAACACACCCATCTTGATTTCTATTAATAGAATGAGATGGATTTCTGCTTTAAAACTGTAACTTGCCCAGTCATACCTGACTCTTTGTAAGTTGTCCGACTCTTTCTAAGTTGCCCAGTCATGTCCGACTCTTTGCGACCCATGGAATTCTCCAGGCCAGAATACTGGAGTAGGTAGCCTTTCCCTTCTCCAGGGGATCTTCCCAACCCAGGGATCAAACCCAAGTCTCCTGCATGGCAGGAAGATTCTTTCCCAGATTCTCCCCCACAAGGGAAGGCCAAGAATACTGGAGTGGGTAGCCTATCCCTTCTCCAGGGGATCTTCCTGACCCAGAAATCAAACTGGGGTATCCTGTACTGCAGGCGGATTCTTTACCAGCTGAGCTATCAGGGAAGTCCTAAAACTATAACTAGAACAGAACAAAGCTGGGATACATTTTCTTGAGAAAAGAACACAGGTAGACCTTCCAGAGTACTCTTGGCTCAACATAACTTTCTCAAGAAGAAGAAAAATAGGTGCATTAGAATGATATGTATATGCTATTTACTACAACGTTCATGTGTCTAATAATAATTCTAAATCTGTAACATATTTCATTCTTCTCACAATTATAGCTGAGATTCCTTCCTTGGGATCACATATTTCCCAATTCCCAGTGGTGAGTTTCTATGCAATTTCTGTCCAGTTTAGCTAATTCCTTCCCAATCAGAATATTTTCTTAGCAGTTACTAGGGGCTGAGCTTACAAGATAAGAAAATATTTGTCTAATTCACTCAGATAATCACAATGGTGTGACCACTCACCTAGCACCAGACAGCCTGGATATGAAGTCAAGTGGGCCTTAGGAAGCATCACTACGAACAAAGTAAGCGGAGGTGATGGAATTCCAGTTGAGCTATTTCAAATCCTGAAAGATGATGCTGTGAAAGTGCCACACTCAATATGCCAGTAAATTTGGAAAACAGCAGCGGCCACAGGACTGGAAATGGTTAGTTTCATTCCAATCCCTAAGAAAGGCAATGCCAAAGAATGCTCAAACTACCGCACAATTGCACTCATCTCACACACTAGTAAAGTAATGCTCAAAATTCTCCAAGCCAGGCTTCAACAATATGTGAACCATGGAGTTCTAGACATTCAAGCTGGTTTTAGAAAAGGTAGAGGAACCAGATATCAAATTGCCAACATCCCTTGGATCAGCAGAAAAAGCAAGAGAGTTCCAGAAAAACATCTATTTCTGCTTTCTTGACTATGCCAAAGCCTTTGACTGTGTGGATCACAAGAAACTGTGGAAAATTCTGAAAGAGATGGGAATCCTAGACCACCTGACCTGCCTCTTGAGAAATCTGTATGCAGGTCAGGAAGCAACAGTTAGAACTGGACATGGAACAACAGACTGGTTCCAAATAGAAAAAGGAGTACGTCAAGGCTGTATACTGTCACCCTGCTTATTTAACTTACATGCAAAGTACATCATGAGAAATGCTGGACTGGAAGAAACACAAGCTGGAATCAAGATTGTCGGGAGAAATATCAATCACCTCAGATATGCAGATGACACCACCCTTATGGAAGAAAGTGAAGAAGAACTAAAGAGCCTCTTGATGAAAGTGAAAGAAGACAGTGGAAAAGCTGGTTTAAAGCTAAACAAAGCTGTGGTACATATACACAATGGAGTATTACTCAGCCGTTAAAAAGAACACATTTGAATCAGTTCTGATGAGATGGATGAAACTGGAGCCGATTATACAGAGTGAAGTAAGCCAGAAAGAAAAACACCAATACAGTATACTAACACATATATATGGAATTTAGAAAGATGGCAATGATGACCCTGTATGCAAGACAGCAAAAAAGACACAGATGTGTACAGCAGACTTTTGGACTCAGACGGAGAGGGAGAGGGTGGGATGATTTGGGAGAATGGCATTGAAACATGTATACTATCATGTAAGAATCAAATCTCCAGTCTATGTCCAATGCAGGATACAGCATGCTTCGGGTTGGTGCACGGGGATGACCCAGAGGGATGTTGTGGGGAGGGAGGCGGGAGGGGAGTTCATGTTTGGGATCGCATGTACACCCGTGGTGGATTCATGTCAATGTATGGCAAAACCAATACAGTATTGTAAAGTAAAATAAAGTAAAAATAAAAATTAAAAAAAAAAAAAGCTCAACATTCAGAAAACGAAGATTATGGCATCTGCTCCCATCACTTCATGGGAAATAGATGGGGAAACAGTGTCAGACTTTATTTTTTTGGGCTCCAAAATCACTGCAGATGGTGACTGCAGACATGAAATAAAAGATGCTTACTCCTTGGAAAAAAAAAATTATGACCGATCTAGACAGCATATTAAGAAGCAGACCCATTACTTTGGCAATAAAGGTCTGTCTAGTCAAGGCTATGTTTTTTCCAGTAGTCATGTATGGATATGAGAGTTCAACTATTAAGAAAGCTGAGTGCCAAAGAATTGATGCTTTTGAGCTGTGGTGCTAGAGAAAACTCTTGAGAGTCCTTTGCACTGCAAGGAGATCAAACCAGTCCATCCTAAGGGAAATCAGTCTGAGTGCTCATTGGAAGGACTGATGTTGAAGCTGAAACTCCAATACTTTGGCCATCTGATGCAAAGTGCTGACTCATTTGGAAAGACCCTGATGCTGGGAAAGATTGAAGGTGGGAAAAGAAGGGGTGACAGAAGATGGTTGGATGGCATCACAGACTCAATGGACATGAGTTTGAGTAAGCTCCAGGAGCTGGTGATGGACAGGGAGGCCTGGTGTGCTGCAGTCCATGGGGTTGCAAAGAGTCTGATACAACTGAGCGACTGAACTGAACTGAACTGAACTGAATTCCCTCTAAAGTCTGGTCAGTTTTGGCAGCAAATAAGAAAAACACTCAGAATGTTTAGGACATTTTGGAATGAACTGGTTAGATTTGTCTTGCCATTATGTCATCTAGAACCTCTAATATAATATTGACTAGAAGTGGAAAAAGTGGGCATTGCTTCTAATTCTAGAGGAAAAGCTTTTACCATTGAATATGTTGTTAGCTGTGGGTTTTTCATATACAGTCTTTATCATAGTGAGTTAGTTTCCTTCTGCTCTAGTTCATTAAGTGTTTTTAGAGTGAAAAGATGTGAAATTTTGTGAAATTCTTGTATTGCATCAATTGAGATGATTTTGTATTCTTTCCTGCATTCTATTAAAGTGAATATCACATTGATTAATTTTTATCTGTTGACCCATTCTTAAATTCCAGGAATAAATCCCACTTGGACATAGTGTATAACCATTTTAATGTTAACAAAAAACATTCAATCAGGAGTTTCAGCGTGACAAGTGTGGTTGCAGAACCTGGGCTCTAAGACAGGATGCTTTTCCCATAGAAAGAACCATCATGAGTGCCATTGTCAAGGCCTCAGTCCATTTATACAAACGGAAGCCTGAGCTGCCTTTTTTTCTGTACCTATTGCAAACTCTGTAGTCTTCATAGCCAAAACTAGAAGATGCAAAAATATAGACTATAGTTTCTCAGAAACTTGAGAGGTAACTACCACTTTATTGAGGTAATTCACATGAAAATCTCATATTCTTCTTTAAAACAACTGTGGGTACCTATGCAGGGGCTTCCCTAGTGGCTCAGTCAGTAAAGAATCTGCCTGCAATGCAGGAGACCGCCTGCATTATAGGAGACCAAGGTTCAATCCCTGGGTCAGAAAGTTCCCTGGGAGAAGGAAATGGCAACCTACTCCAGTATTCTTTCCTGGAAAAGCCCACGGATAGAGGAGCTTGCCATGGGAACTTAGAGGAAACAATCTCTGTGTTTTTGGCTGGCTTGAAATAGGAAAATATCCACTGAATTAGACTTCCATCTACTGAATTAGACTTTTACAACATGATTAGGCTTTTAACAACAAACAATATTATAAAAAAGATTTCACTGTTTCATTAGATCATCATTTCAAGGCTGGATTGGCTACTAAAAAATAAGGTAATTTGTATTCTCAGGTCATGTTTAATTTATACCATTATTCATCATCACTCTTCTAATGCTCTACTATCAAAATATATAATTTTTATTTAATTGGTTGAAATAAATGTTCCACTTGTGTTCCCATAACATGCATTGATTTACTTTTTAAAATAGTTTTTTCTCATCCTTCTTATCATTTCTTTTTTCTGGGAAAATTTCTTACATATGAGTAAATGGAAATTGAATTAACCTGTGACCTGCTGAGGTCAGTTTTAAGCATCATTATTCACTAAGTTGTACACATCAAAAAATGATTAAGTGTTTCATAAAACGGATAGGGGCATAAAATGGAATACATAATAAAGTTATAATTTATTCATTCCTTCTCTAAATTTAACCAATTTCTGGACAAATACTGGTTAGAGTATAAACTTCAGAAGCATATGTATGCAACAAATCAAATCAGAGTCTAAACCTTTCTTATTTGCCCAAGCCAGAAACATTAGTAATCTCCTAGTTCTTCTCAGTTTTGTGAAAAATAAAGAATGTAGCTAACTGGAGGAGGGGGAGGGAATCTAAGTTATTTTATGGTTGTCATCTACTCTTTCCATTCAAGAGAGCATAATTTCCTCCTGGAAGAAAGTAGGTTTCATGCCTCAGGCTGGGCATAAATCAAATAGAAATGCTATAGCTTAGATGGTAATTTTATAAACTATCATGTTGTGGAAAATAGAGTTAAGCTGTAATCTATGATGTAGTTATCATTCCTCTAGGGGATATTTGAGTAATGGGCAGGCAGCTCTGAAGAGTTTTGGGTGCTGTGATCTTTTGGCACCTCTAGAGAATGGCTAGGCTCCTTCAGGTAGATGATTTGGGAGTAAGCTTCCATGGTGCTTTCTATTACTTAAAGGTTACTATGGCAGGTTTCAGTAAAGCCATGAACATATCTTTTATTTTTTTTTAAATTTTTTTCATATCTTTTACAATATGAACAGTTTTCTAGCCATTTAAAAATAGTATTTTCTTCCAAATCATATTTACATCAACAGCTCTGAAAAATTGTGAGGCACTCCTTGTGAGAAATTCCATTAAAAAAGAGGAAGAGAGAAAGAAGAAAACATTCACTATAAGCTTCTAAAAAATTGTGAAGGAGGATATATGTGTAAAATCTGGCAAACTTTCTGAATATAATGGTTTAGAATCATACAAATATAACAGTTACTGTGAGTCAACTCCAGCGAAACTGATCAGCTGAGACAAAAAGTGAGATATTAAATATTGACTTTTAGCATTTATTCTGTATTTTTCATATTCAAAGAATTATCAGCTCTCAACTGTCCAGTGTGCTAACAGCTTATAGCTTTTACATTCTCTGCTGCCTGCATTCTGGGTATCTCACCAGTCATTGGGCATCTCTATCACAAGCTCACCAGAGGAAAAGAAATGAGGAACTTTCAAATCAGTCAAATGCATTGTTCATTTCCAGTACTTTATTTTTTTAACAGATCAGTGGAGGATACTTTGAGATCATTGCCTAAATTCGAACATTACATTAACTTCATCTGTCTCTTATCCATATTGTGTCACTTGAAATTACAAATATTACTCACTCTTGACAACTTGAGCGCAGAATGTAGTCTCAAAGATAGGTTTATGTTTTGGGCAATGTACAATACAATTTAAAAAGGCTTAGCAAATTCTTGCCTATTTACTCTGTTCTAATCTCTGTTAGGTATTTTAATTGTAAAATTAATATATTTACAACAAGAAACTAAATCATAATAAAGGTTACTAATTTTCCCAATTTCTGTTCTTCCAAACTTCATTCCCTGGAAGAAATCATAGTGAATTCACATTAATGTATATCCTTCCAGATGTTTTCTTTTTTTGTTTCAGTTTAGAATATGTGATATTCTGTATTTTGTTTTTCAACTTGATTAACTCTTCAGTTCAGTTAAGTCACTCAGTCATGTATGACTCTTTGCCACCCTATGAACTACAGCACGCCAGGCTTCCCTGTTCATCACCAACTCCCAGAGTTCACTCAAACTCATGTCCATCGAGTCGGTGATGCCATCCAGCCATCTCATCCTTTGTCATCCCCTTCTCCTCCTGCCCCCAATCCCTCCCAGCATCAGAGTCTTTTCCAATGAGTCAACTCTTCGCATGAGGTGGCCAAAGTATTGGAGTTTCAGCTTTAGCATCAGTCCTTCCAATGAACACCCAGGACTAATCTCCTTCAGAATGGACTGGTTGGATCTCCTTGCAGTTCAAGGGACTCTCAAGAGCCTTCTCCAACACCACAGTTTAAAAGCATCAATTCTTCGGTGCTCTGCTTTCTTCACAGTCCAACTCTCACATCCATATATGACCACTGGAAAAACCATAGCCTTGACTAGACAGACCTTTGTTGGCAAAGTAATGTCTCTGCTTTTGAATATGCTATCTAGGTTGGTCATAACTTTTCTTACAAGGAGTAAGTGTCTTTTAATTTCATAGCTGCAGTCACCATCTGCAGTGATTTTGGAGCCCAGAAAAATAAAGTCTGACACTGTTTCCCCATCTATTTCCCATGAAGTGATGGGACCAGATGTCATGATCTTAGTTTTCTGAATGCTGAGCTTTAAGCCAACTTTTTCACTCTCCTCTTTCACTTTCATCAAGAGGCTTTTTAGTTCCTCTTCACTTTCTGCCATAAGGGTGGTGTCATCTGCATATCTGAGGTTATTGATATTTCTCCCAGCAATCTTGATTCCAGCTTGTGCTTCTTCCAGCCCAGCATTTCTCATGATGTACTCTTCATATAAGTTAAGTAAGCAGGGCGACAATATACAGCCTTGACGTACTCCTTTTCCTATTTGGAATTAGTCTGTTGTTTCATGTCCAGTTCTAACTGTTGCTCCCTGACCTGCATATAGGCTTACTACATAATAGAAGTGGGTATTTTCCTATATTGAGTTATATAGGTCAATTAAACTAAGAATATTATTATATTATTTGCATACGCAAAAATTCTTTTAACCAGTCTAAAATTAAAAAATACATTGTCACAAAAATTTGTCATGCTTATGAACCATGCCAAAATAATGCGTATACTTATCTACCTTTATTTATCTATCAATAATATATGAGTGTATCTGTTGAATAAATCTCTAGAAGTAAAAATGCTGAGTCAATAGTTACAAATATTTTAAATGATTATAGATCGTGTCAAGTTATTCTTCAAATAGTTAAATTTACTTTTCAAATGTTACAAAATGTCTGCTATAGTTGTTTTCTAACAAAACCTTAATAATGAAAATAAGATCTGGAAGGGGTAACCATAGTAAATATTTAAAGTAAATAAGTTTTATCTGTATCAATTCAACTCACCAGAATAACAGTATCTTGGCCCTAAGTTTTTCATACATATACTCAACTATCTCTTTCTATACTGTCTTTGTATATATGTGTGTGTGTATCTTACTATTTGAAAAGAAAAAGGCTCTAAATACTTAAAGTTCCATGGCTTAGTTGATCAACCAATATGTAAAAATGGACTATAATTTAAGGAATTTACAAAAATAGTGTGGCATCTCAAATCTTTTGTCTGGCTTTTTATATTTTGCTTACTGATTTTTAGGAATTATTTATATACACTAGATATTAATTTTTTCCAGTAGTATATATGTTAATTACATTTCCATTGGTTTGCTAGTTTTTTGGTTTCTCATTGATTTTCCATCAGTTTTGAGTTAATTATTGTATATCATGTAAGGGAAGCATCTCACTTCTTTATTTTGATGTGGTATCAAATTGTCGTAGCACCATTTGTTGAAAAGACTATTTCTTTTCCACTGAATACTTCTAACCTTCTTGTTGAAATCAGTTAGACATAGACACTTCATTTTATTTCTGGATTCTTAGTTTTATTACATTGATCTAAATTTCCATCTTTATGTCAGTATCACTTTGTTATTACTATTGTTTTCTAGTAAAGTTGTGAAATTGGGAAATCTGAATCTTCCTACTTTGTTCTTTTTCAAGATTTCTGTTGTTATTGTTATATCAAATCCCTTGCAATTGTTTAGAAATTTTAGAATAAGCTCTTTAACTCCTAAAATTAAGTAAATTGAGATTCTAATAAAGATTCCATTGAATCTGTAGATAAATTCAGGGAGCATTCCCATCTTAAAAGCGTTAAATACTCCAATCCATAAGCATGACATGTTTTTCCATTTATTTGGATCTTATTTAATTTCTTTCAACAGTGTTGTGTAGCTTTTAGAATAAACAGACTAAGGAAATTGTCAATGGAGTATGATAATAAATTATACATTTATTTAAACATGTATAAATCTCACATACATATAGACATCCAAAAGCAGGTAGACATGCAAAAAACACATAGTATCTGAGTTCATTTATATGAAATTCAGTAACAGGCAAAAATACTTTGTGGTGGTAGCATTAAGAACACTGGCTACTTCAGGGGAGAGAGATATTGGCTTGGAAGAGGCATAGAGTAACCTCTGTAAATAACCTATATCATGATTTGAATGTTGTTTACACACACACACACACATATGTATACCTAAAATTTGTGTGCTTTATTATGTATGCCATACACCAAAAATTTGGTATCAGCAATATGTTGGTTATTTTAACAGAATCAACAGGAAGGATTGATTTTCTCTAAAGAGATAAAGTATTTCTTGAAAATAAAGTACTTATTGAAATACAAATAAATAACAAAAGCATCCTTCATAATTGTCATGAAATCAACAGGTATTTAATGATGAAAAATGATGCTATGTTTATGAAACTCCTTAATCATGTAAGTCACTAAATAGTCATCTGCTTCCTAGGCAGCCACGTTATCATGACATATCTTTTTCTTTAAATGTCAAGTTGTTCTGTAACTTTCTTTAGTTTGCATTGTGATTTTGTGCAGAGTATTGTAGGTGGCCTGAGTTTCTTTCATTTTGCTGGGAGTAGAAGTCAATCCTAAATTAAATTTAAGCAGGTGTAGAAAGGGGAAAGGATGTTAACTGGTGATGCCGAGGCATGGTAGGCCAGGACAACAGGGCTGAAATGCTTCTCCTGTGCCACGTTACTGGCTAAATGAGGCACCTGGAGCATTTTTATAGGTCCTCCTTAGTGTAACCATTAGCTCTATCTAATACAATCTTAAGTATGTGAAATAACCACGTTTTAATACCAGCTTCAAATATAGTATGATAGAAAAATAAAATATCTTCTTTCCTAATTTTAACTTGATCCTTTGGACATCCTCTAGTTTACAGCAGGTGTGACTGATAGTATATAGGCGTCTCAGGATTGTAGACAAATTGAGATATTTCACATTGAACTACCCCATTCAATTTTCAGATCTGTAGTTTAACCTTGTCCGAGGGAATAGACACACACATTTTCTCACCATCATACTATTTTTTGGTTCTTTACTTTTGTTGACTTTTTCCTGTTGACTTTTTTAAACTGCTTCAATTTAGGCTTTCATAAAGAACCTGTCCTTGAAATGTTAACTCTAATTTCTTACAGCTATTTCCCTTGGTATTTTTGTTGTTGTTGTTGTATTTAAGGAATCTTATTAGAATGTATGTAGAATCTGTTCTCATACTAATTTTTGTCCTTTTGATGTTATAAGTAATTGAAAGTGTAAGGCAAAATGTATTAGTTTCTATTAACATGCACTTGTCTAGAACTGTGGGAAAGTGAATCTTATAGAGCAGATGTCTTTGTGAATAAAAATACCATGGGAATGGGATGGAGTAGAATGACTGCAATTTGTCCCATGAGTCATACGCTGGGCTTTCATGGAGTTGTCTCAAATATGAATTACATAGAAGGTTGCACATTTAATTACAATAAGTAGTCTTGGTGAAGGAAATCGCAACCCACTCCAGTATTCTTACCTAGAGACTCCCATGGACAGAGGAGCCTGGTGGGCTGCTGTCCATAGCGTCGCAAAGAGTTGGACATGACTGAAGCGACTTAGCATGCATGCATGCATTGGAGAAGGAAATGGCAACCCACTCCAGTGTTCTTGCCTGAAGATTCCCAGGGACAGGGGAGCGTGGTGGGTTGCCGCCTATGGGGTCACACGGAGTTGGACACGACTGAAGCGACTTAACAGCAGCAGCAGCAGCAGTCTTGGTGAGTTATATTCAATTCTCTCATTAATGAAGTTACTATCCTCTCAATGCCAAATCAAAAAACTTCACTGTCATTTTAAATGTTTTCTCTCCCTCATTCTTTCTATCCAGTCAAGAACCTTGTCCTCCTAAAAATGGCTTATGGTTTATAATGCCCTATGTCTCCCTCTCCTCCTCATCCCCATTTCCCCAAGTTGGACACTCATCCTCTTTAACATACCTATTGTCATAACCTTGTGATCATTCTTAATCTCCTCAAGTCTCTCCCTGAAGAGCCACCAAAATGCATCTCAGACCTTGCACTTCCTTTAAAAAAAATTAGCAAATCTTCCATTACTTGTGCAACAAAGACCATACCCCATGGCATCAGCATTTCATATTCATTAAGACATAGTCTTTTCTTGAATCTCTTTATCTCCATTTCTAGTTTCACAATATCTGTTTACACAATATGTAGTTACTTGTACTACTAATTTTACAATTTGTATAATTTGTACTACACATTGGCATATTCTTTTCATTCAATAAATATGTACTGTTAAGCTACTATATGCCAAGCATATTTCAGTGCTTGAAATATATCAGCAATTATAATGGAGGAAGATTCTTGCCTTCATCGACTTGATAGTGTAGCACTGAAAGGTAGAAAATAAGCCCCTAAAAGGGATCTTAATGTTTTACAATGTTAAGACAAAGTGTGTCCTGTGTGATCGATAATGTTTCCTGGGAATTATGCCTAAAAGTCCTAGATCTTTCTAATATTTGCTTGTATTTTCTTTTATTGTGTGTGTGACTCTTTTCAGTTACTTGGCTCTGCAGAGTGGCTGCATGGAATATGGGAGAGAGAGGAAAGGACTACTATAGGGTTTTGGTCTGAGCAATTGAAAGAGTTGCCACAGCAGTCCTTAAAATCTAACCAGTCTCCTGAAGCATGGAAAAAAGAATCAGGTCTTATGTTAAATTCAAGTTTAGAATTACAGAGTTTTATCTTAGCTTGTTTAATTTTCTATTTGCATCTCTTTTCTCTTAATAACGAAAATCTTGGATTTTAACTCCATTGCTGTTTGCTTTATCCTATCATATATGTATGTTTGGGTAAGTGTACAAAAAATATATAATGAACAACATTGTTATCGTGATACAATAACTGGGACTTGTTTTGCCACCCCACTTAATTATTTTTAAAGTTAGACAATTAAAAAAATATATATATATAAACTATTTGACTAATAGGTGGTACAGAATAGTGATCCTTAAGAGAAAGGGAAAAAAATGAAAACTGAGTCTAATTATTTTCCTAGTTTACCACTTGTGCTTCAGAGCAGAGAGTGTGAAACCAAAGAGCCTGGCAGTATTGCTGAGAAGTAGCAACAGCATTCAGAATTTGACGAGTAAAGATGGCTAGAATTCATAAGTCAGGATGCCAGAGAGAAGAGTTGCCAAGGATCTGAAGAGAAAGCCGCAGGTCTGAAGAGGGCCCCTCTCAAGTCTAGAGAAGCAGTGACCAGCACAAGCATGTGTGGGTAAGGAATCTATGAAAGCCAGGGAAAGAACCACTGGAAAGAAGCAGATGGAACAATTCTTGAGCTTGCAAAAGGCTCACTAGCCAAGGTGGAAAGAAATCCTGACACAGAAGATTAGTCTTCAGAGGGTATTATCTTAAGTGAGGTGGAATTTCTTATTTCTACAATAAAGGCTGTTTTTGACCTTATTTATTGTTTAATCATTCAGTTGTGTCTGACTCTTTGCAACCCCAGGAACTGCAGCACACCATGCTTCCCTGTTCTTCACTATCTCCTGGAGATTGCTTATGAGGACTAAATATTTTTTTTACAAATAATTTAATTACCTCTCAAGAATTATCTAAAAATTTTATGGGGATACTAATAATAATAAATAAGGGTAATAATCTAAAATTCGCAATGTCTGCATTCAATGAAAATTTATTGGGATACTAAGAGGCAGGCCTAAAAGATATATAACAAAAAGAAAAATCAACCAATAGAAATAGATGAAGAAATTTCACAGATAATATCATTAATAGAAAAGAATTTTAAAACAGTACATACACACACACTCACACACACATATTTTTTCCCTACATGTTTCAGAAGGAGGAGGAAACAGGATATTGAACAAAATAATTGCAAGATATAAAAAATACTCAAATGGCACTTGTAGGGATAAAAACTGTCTCTCTGTCCCCTTCTGCTAGGAGAGCCTTTTAAACACAGTTTCATGCTTGATACAAACTAGCTAGCTTCAGATTTCTCTTCTTTTAGGCAGGGGTGCTGATGAGCAGAGAAGGGAAAATTGGGAAATATATTGACATATGTCACTGTCTACAAATATTTTCCCAGAATGAGAAGAAAATGCAACAAGTCAGGAAAACTCAGCTCAAGTGAATCTTTGTATGTATTTCTGAAAATTTGCTCTTTTACAAGTTACTTCTTGTCTGAAGCAAAGCCTCTCCTACATTAGTTCCAAGATTTTTTCTTCCTACTGGCCTCTCCCTCTAGTTATTACTTAATTAATTTGTATGTGTTTTCTTTCTCATCATAAAAAGAATGCCATAACTATGAGGTGGCACTCTTTACCAAGGTAATCCAGTGTGAAGTATTCCTGTTTTGCCTTGATTCTGAATTTTCATATAGTATGTTAGGTCTGATATGTACTTGGATTCCTTCGCTTTGGCAGTTAAACATATGACAACAATTCAGAGTTCTATGTGTATTCTCTAAAGTTTGGCTGACCTGGAGTAGTTTGTTCTGAATTTACTATATTAATTCCACTTATGAAAAGTGTAAGTAATAGGTTAGGTACATCCAAACTTACGCCATGTTCCTTTCCCTGAGCAATAAAGTTCCATCTTTGAATCTTTCCTCTAATTAATAAATCATATTGAAATTTAACAATGAAGGTCATGTGTTTTTAAAATTATATATTAGTTAAAATAGAAGATAACCAAGTGATGTGGACTCTACAATTCCAACTTTATAAATTGATTTACACTAAAAGGCTAAGAGATATCTGTAAAATAAAAATTATTTTTGTAGTTAGGATATGGGAGTTTGTGTGAGTTTTATAACATATATATTAATATTATTTATAATTATTCTTTCAGCTTTTAAAGACCCTTAAATATGCAACTAAAATAATACTGAGTTTCATGTGATATAATATTTGCTTTTTAAAATTATAAGTACCTGATGGATAAAAAAGAATTATAGAATTTTTGAAATTAGTAAATTTGATTTGAATACAGTGTTTTATAAAAGGCAATTTTTTTAAAAAAAGGTAATCTTACTGTTCTAGAGTTTGACAGTTCACAAACCTGCTTTTTCAAAGAGAACACCAATTAAACAGATATGAAGAATTTTAGCTAGAAAATAACTGTAGGGAAGAAGATCCCACACTCTGTCTGCATCTCTTTATTTTTCCTCCATGGACCCCCAAATGGAAACTCCCCACAACATGCCCGCTGTCTCACTGGGAGTGATGGAAAAGGAACACATGCCCCTGTTTTTACCACATAATTCGTTCTTTCTTTCCCTACCATGGAAAAAATGACTTATATGTATGTTAGGATCAGTATTAATCTGGCATTTATTAAAATGTTCTTTCCTTTTAAAAAGATATTAACATTTCCTTCCTGTTCATTGTTATCTGTTAAGTCTGTTTTTCAGACTGTTTTTTCTTGCCTTTCGGCAAGGTTTGTAATATTTGTTGAAAGTCAAGAGGCATGTTGTATTGCAGAATAGGAACTAAGGAAAATAGGCCTTTAGCATGACAATTTATGTAACTAAGAAGAGCAGGGCTTATTTAATGTTTATATTAGCTTTAGGCTGAGGCTTAAAATTCCTCTAGTGATCTGGTGCTTTTCCTCCCCTTTTGGCTCTAGGGCTTCCTTCCTCTGGTACAGCTTCTAGAATATCTCTTGTACCCTACCGCTCTTACAATTGTGGCTGCTGTCTAATGTGATTATCCTGGAGCTTCCTTAAAGAGTAGCAGAGGGAGGGAGGCATTCTGTGATTTTTCAGTTAAGTCTTTAGGGCAACCTGCATACTGGGGCTGTGGCCTTCACAAGTGTTTCAGACTTTCCTTCACTGGTATAATAATTTTCTCCCTGCGCGACTGTGGCTGCAGCTTCAGGTCAACTTCCTTGAAACCTGGTCCACCACTTAGGACAATTCTTCCCCTCATAGGTCACCAAGGAGGGCTGGAGGAGCTGGAGGAAAGGAATTACATCACCTGAGCAGTGCTCTGGCAAAGAGGTTCTTTGTGAAGAATACTGGTTCACAAAGGGTCCAGGAAAAACCATTGAGTTATAATGTGTCCATTTGTTTCTTATTGTAAAGATGGAATCAGTTATTTCCAAGGTCTTAACATGTAAGAAACTTGAAGTCCTCACATTTTATTTTTCATCCCTGGTGGTTCAGATGGTAAAGCGTCTGCCTACAATGCGGGAGACCTGGGTTCGATCCCTGGGTTGGGAAGATTCCTTAGAGAAGGAAATGGCAACCCACTCCGGTACTCTTGCCTGGAAAAATCCTATAGACGGAGGAGCTTGGTGCAGGCTACTGTCCATGGGGTCGTAAAGAGTTGGGCACGACTGAGCGACTTAAAAAAACACAGTATAAAACTAGAATCTAAGGAATTCATTAGCTTTACTAAGAAAAATATTGTGAAAAACACTTAATGTTGGAATGATTATTTGATACATGTATTGTCCTCTTTTCATATTATTGAATACTTATTTGAGAAAATTAGGAAATTAATCCATTTATGTTTCATTTCACTTTATCATTTATACCCCAATATTTTTTGCTACTTCTGATGTAACTGTCATTTTGACAGTGTTTTTATTTATTTATTTTTTCCATTTTTTTTCCAGATTTCTGCCATTGTACTATTTATCTCCCTCTGTAACTTATAGTTTCTTTCTTCTTTGAGCCCCTTTCTGGAAATATCATACTGTTGCCAACTCCTTTGATTCTATGACTATCTACGTTTTTCCTTGGTACTCTTAGGAAATTCCTCTTGTGATATACATACTTCACGTGCTTTTGTTCATCGTTTTCATCTTCTTTTCAGGAGAAAAAAAAAACACGCCAAATTTTAAGCACAGCTTATCTCTTGATTTCTTTCATATTTGTATTCACTTTTGAATGGTGCTGGGTATATATTTGAGAAAAGCAGTTTTGAGGAAAGGAGGGAGGCAGAGCTCCAGTAATCTGTTGTGTCAACATTAGCTTGGTGCCTCTTACCAAATCTATCATTTTCTTTGCCCAGGGAGAAAGTCTCTTCCAAAGCTTTTGGCATTCAGGGTGTCAGCATGGCTTATGGCTAAGTGCTTTAGTTCAAAGTTTCTCTTCATGTTCACTGCCTGCCTGGCCTTTTTCTATGACATTTACTCCTGGCAACTTCCTTTGGCTAAAGGGCTAGATTATAGGAAAATAAATGTCTTGACAGCACAGTTTAATTTTTCAGCTCCACTTGCACTGCTGAATTGTCATACTGGGTAACTAGAGGGAAAACTCTCACTTCTGCCTCAGGCCACTCAACCTCAGTCCTCTCCATTTTAATCAAAGAATCAATAGAGATATTCTTTCCTAACTGTCAGTCTTAATATTAGAAAAACTGCTTCCAGCTGGGGTGAGAGGGGCCTGTTGGTCACCTTGCAGATTTGTTCTTTGTTTGAGCAACATTTCCCAGTATCTGGCAGAATATCATTCATTGACTCTGATTGGAGTTGTGGTCTTGTTTTACTTTATTTTCTTGCTGCTACTTTTATGAGTTAGAAGAAGTAGAGCAGACAATGGGATAAAAATATCACTCTGATCTTTGAAATAATTTTAATTTTAATTTACCAGTTAAATAACGCTGCCAGGATAAACAACAGAAACACAATGAATACCACTCCTCTTTTCTTCATTATACTTAGGAATTTTCAGATATAAGAAAATTTTGGCTTTGAAATGTACTATGAAATAATGGAAGCAAATTTTGAGGTTAATCTAAATGTGTTTGTGTCACAGTAGAAATTAGCAACAAGAACCTTTTGTTGGTAAGACTTCCATCTCAACTTATTCTGTGGAGATTTTTATGAAATTCTAGGATACTAGGTCTCAAGCACACGAGCAGATGAGTCTGTTTCCTAAGCAATTTTAAAAGCCTGTGAAATAATGTAAGTAAGCTCTCAGAGAGCATCAGTATTTTTCTTTCCATCTATAATAGTATCTTGAGAGTTACTGGAACTCCTTTTGTATTACTATCTCTGTTTTTATATACCCTTCCTGAAGGTTACATAAACTCTAGAACAGAATAAAGGTCAAGTGCCTTTTAAAGATAAACATGTGTAATCTATGAAGAGGCTAACATATAAGAGGGACCATATTTTATGTCATTAATTTTCTTTATTATAAAATGTAAATAGGTAATGAAAGAAGTAAATAGTTTCTTTGTTCTAGAGTAGTATAAATATAAAAATAGCATTACTGTTCAAAGTGGAAACAGCATCAGTACCTCCTTCAGAGGCCCAGGTTCATTCCAATTCTTTTGAGACCTAGTATGTATGTTGTATGTGAGTTGTCTAAACATTCCACAAGGACACTTGTGCAAATATAAATGCATATCAATAACTTTTCTGTATCTACACTGAGGAAAAGACAGCTAGTTGTAATGTAATTAGAGTTCACAGTATGTTTACTGACTTTTGTTATTACCATGCTTATCTGAAAAAGTGCCTAAGGACATTTTTTACTGTTAACTGAATATTGTGTAACCTCATAATAATTTTCTATAAAATTATAAGTGACAAAATCAGAGTACTAAAATATTGTATCAATTACAGAAAATAAATTTAGATTCCATTAATTCTTGAAAATGCTGGAACTCCAGCTTTCTGAATTAAAAATAATAATAATAATAATAATAATTTTGAGAATATTTTTACCTTTAGCTAAAATTCTATAAAGTATCATATGGAATGCTGTAATCTAGGAAAAATACAAATATGATGAATATCATATGTACTGTAAGTCAATTCTAGATAATTTTCATGACCAAAAAGACACTCTATTCTTAAGCTATCATCCCCTTAACCACTTATTCCCCCAGGAGTAAAATAATCACTTGTCTATCTGATATCTCTAAAAATTTAACTATCCTGGTCATTTCATATAAATTGAATCATATAATATGTAGTCTTTTGTCCTTGGATTATTTTCACAGCATAAGGCTTTTAAGGTTTTTCTGTATTGTAGCACATATGAGCACTAAATTCTTTTCAATGGCTGAATAATATTCCATTGTATTTACATACTACATTTTGTTTATTCATTCATCTGTTGGTGGACCTTTTCACTATTGTTGATATTGCTGTCATGAAAATTATGGAGTAAGTTTTCTTTGAACATCTGATTTCAGTTATTTTGGTTATATAACTAAAAATGGAACTGTTGAGTCAAAGGTAAATAAATCTATGTTTAAATTTTTGAGGAACCACCAAATGTTTTCCATAGCAGCTACATTATTTTACATTCCCAACAACAATGTTCAAGCATTCCAATTTCTCCACGTCCTCGAAAATACTTGTTATTATCATTAAAACAAATGATTATCCTACTCATCCTAGTGTCTTATAATTTTGATTTGTGATTCCCTAGTGACTAATGAGGAGAAGGCAATGGCACCCCACTCCAGTACTCTTGCCTGGAAAATCCCCTGGACGGAGGAGCCTGGTAGGCTGCAGTCCATGGCGTCACAAAGAGTCGGACATGACTGAGTGACTTCACTTTCACTTTTCACTTTCATGCATTGGAGAAGGAAATGACAACCCACTCCAGTGTTCTTGCCTAGAGAATCCCAGGGACAGAGGAGC
The DNA here is from genome assembly GCF_023091745.1 of Budorcas taxicolor. Taxonomy (NCBI): domain Eukaryota; kingdom Metazoa; phylum Chordata; class Mammalia; order Artiodactyla; family Bovidae; genus Budorcas; species Budorcas taxicolor. Next base: position 27,017,347 of record NC_068918.1, read on the forward strand.
CTGGTGGGCTGCTGTCTATGGGGTCACACAGGGTAGGACACAACCAAAGTGACTTAGCAGCAGCAGCAGCAGCAGTGACTAATGATATTTAGTATCTTTTCATGTGGTTGGCTGTTTGTATATATTTTTTTTAAATAAAATGTTTGTTAAAATCTTTTACCTACTGTTTAAGTCAGATGTGTGCCCTTTTGTTTTTGAGTTGTAAAAATACTTTCTATATTCTGGATAGACTCATATTGATAAAAGATTTGCAAATATTTTCTTCCCTTCTGTGGATTGTTTTTTATTTTTTAACTTTCTTGATAGTGTCCTTTGAAACACAGAGTTTTTAATTTTTACAAACTCCACCTTACCTATTTATGTTTCATTGCCTGTGGTTTTTTGCCATAGCTAAGAACCCATTGACAATCTGAAGTCACAAAAATTTATTCCAATATTTTATAGGTTTTAGCTCTGACATTTAGGTCTTTAAGCAAACTTTTATAAATGGTATAAGAATCCAACTTTGTTCTTTTACCAGCCAGTTGGTTAGTGATTAACTTTCACACTAAGTTTTACATATCAGGTTTTGCAAGTGAGTTATGAGAACTATGGAGAATTCTGTATTATTTTCATCTGCATTCTTATCATCTATAATGTTGCCTGTGGATTATAAACCTATTTGACTGAAATATGTACAATTAATAAATATTATTTAATATTAAGAAGGAATAATTTTTGTATAGCCTACCCAATGTATGAAAAAATTTTCTAATTATGCAAGTGTGTTAAAATATGCTAGCAATAATTTTATTTGACTTACCAAATTGTATGAATTAGTTTAATAAAACAGAAAATAATAATTCTAATGTGGAGATTCTACAGCTATGAACCACTTGGATTTACATTTTTTATAATCCTCAGAACAGTTCCATAAATAACTAAGAATAGGTATTATATTTCATGACGACAAAGGATGAGATGGTTGGGTGGCATCACCAACTCAATGGAACATGAGTTTGAGTAAACTCTGGGAGCTGGTGATGGACAGGGAGGCCTGGTATGCTGTAGTCCATGGGGTCACAAAGAGTGACATGACTGAGCGACTGAACTGAACTGATATATTAATAAATTAATTGAAAATTCTGACCAAGTTCAATAGGAATAATATGATATACTAAAAACAAATCAATATTACCTTTTCTGACTCTAAATCCATGTTCCTTCTATGTCATAACTGCGTCTTCCTTGAATTAGATCTTGTAATTTGTTGGTCTACCTACACATTGGTCTACCTAAATAAATGTATTTAAAATACATTTTTCCTACAAAGTTGGTGGGATTCTGAGATCAAACCAAGTAAAAAGGTCTAAGGGATTGTTTTGGATTGTTTTTTGTTGTTTGTATTTTTCTTCTTCTACCTAGAATTTCTCTCTGGCAGAACACTGAATTAAATTAGTCCAATACAATTCACTTATCATAAAACCATGCTGCTGTTCAGTATCCTAAGAGTTAATATACTTCAGAAGGCAGTGTTGAGTAATTTTTACAGATGATTGATTGTTAGGAAAAGCAGATGGAGTTGATTTAATCTTCAAAAATAGAAGAGAAGCATTTCAAAGAACTCAATAAAACTTTATGCTTATTTTCCTTTTTCAGGAATTATCTTCAAAGAAAAGTCAAGAGAGTGAAAAATGTGAATCACACACTAGAAGAAGGGAAATTTGATTATCAAAAGAATTGTTTTCCACATGTTAAGGCAATAAAAAATAAATTATAGGTATTCAATAGCTCAGAATGTATACCATCCACATAAACTCCACCTCCTCCAAAACAAACAAACAAACAAACAAACCAAAAAAACTACTTGAGAATATAATTTTGCCAACTGGGAAATGAATAAAAAGAAGAAGCTAAAATTGGAGAAAGGTGGTATAAAATACTAGTGTAATATTCACTAAATGTTAAAAAATAGGACTGACTTTATGTAATTATATATATGGTTATAAAACAATAAACCGTGAAAGAAAGTATGTGTTCATGCATGCTAAGTCATCTCCAACCCTTTTGAGACCCTATGGACTGTATCCTACCAGGCTCCTCTGTCCTTGGGATTTTCCAGGCAGGAACACTGGAGTGGGTTGCCATTTCCTCCTCCAGGGAATCTTCTTGACTCAGGGATCTAATCTGCATCTCCCGCATTGGCAGACAACTTGTTTACCGCTGAGCCACCAGGGAAGCCATGAAAGAGAGTATACCTAGTATGACAATAATTCAAAAGTCATAAATTTGTTTAGAGATTACAATTCAATCAGAGAAACTAGAAATTTCTAGAAAGGAAGGAGGGGGAAAAGGCTTTGCATTAGTTTTCCCCTATTACCTGAGATCATTCGATAGATACACTCTAAAATTTTGCCACAGTCATTTATAGTATATGTTCAAATGTACATTAAAAAAAGAGAAAACTCAACTGTTACTGACAGTAGGTAAACATGATATATATCTTCCAAATCAGTAGAGAAAAAAAATTGATATTACATATTTTCATGTAACAAAATAGAGAAATTGGAATAACTCATTTCAAATGAGAGTCAGGAAAAGAAAAAGAAAGAAAATATAAATGTGGGGCCAGCAGGCTGTTTCCCACGGGCCAAATCTGGCTTTGTTTCGGTAAATAAGCTTCCATTGGAATATAGTCATTTCACTCATTTATATGTTGCCTTTGGCTGTTTTCCTCCTTCAGTGGCAGAGTTTAGTAGTTGCAACAAAGATTGCAAAGGCCTACAAAGCCTAATCTATTTGTACTCAGGAAATCTGCGAATATTATAGTTTATGGCAAAGTTTTGCCAAACCCTGATCTATGGTAGCCAGATATATATACATGATTCCTCCCCTCAAATAACTCATAAACTAATAGGGTAAGGCCTTTGCTGGTGGCTCAGAATCTGCCCAGCAATGGAGGAGACCTGGGTTCTGTCCCTGGGTTGGAAAGATCCCCTGCAGAAGGGAATGGCTACCCACTCCAATATTCTTGCCTTGAAGCATCCATGGAGAGAGGAGCCTGGCAGACTATTGTACATTGGGTCTCAGAGAGTCAGACACTACTGAGCAATTAACTCTTTCAAGATGGCAAGAAAAGGGAAAATAAAACTGATTATATGAAAAATGCTATTAAATTACATTCACAAAATGTGGAAAAATAACTAGATGAAGCACACTAACTCCTTAAGTTGCATTCTTTTCAAGCAGCAGAGTGATGAGAGAACTTCACAGGGCATGTTCTTACGGGTGGATCTTAAAGCATAACTATGGGTTTTCTAAGCAGAGGACAGAAAAGGCATCTGAGGCAGAGAAAACAGCACATGAAAAAGGCATGAAGGTGGGAAATAGAGGGATATTTGGGGAGCAGTGAGAGTGATCAACAAAGAAGAAACTGACCTCGGCAGGGTCTTTGCACTCATTATTACTTTCTTTTGGATCTTTCTAAAGCTTTTGTCATTTTCACAATGATCTCACATGCTCATTAATACACTCACAAAAGATGTGGGCACTTGTCAGTCAGTGAGTCAGTTCAGTTACTCATTCGTGTACAACTTTTTGCAACCACATGGACTACAGCAAGCCAGGCCTCCCTGTCCATCACCAGCTCCTACAGTTACTCATACTTATGTCCATTGAGTTGGTGATGCCATCCAACCATCTCATCCTCTGCTGTCCCCTTCTCCTCCCACCTTCAATCTTTCCCAGCATCAGGGTCTTTTCAAATGAGTCGGTTCTTTGCATCAGGTGGCCAAAGGATTGGAGTTTCAGCTTCAACATCAGTCCTTCAAGTGAATATTCAGGACTGATCTCCTTTAGGATGGATTGGTTGTATCTCCTTGCAGTCCAAGGGACTCTCAAAAGTGTTCTCTAACACCACAGTTCAAAAGCATCAATTCTTCAGTGCTCATCTTTCTTTATAGTCCAACTCTCACATGCATGCATGACTACTGGAAAAAATATAGCTTTGACTAGACAGATCTTTGCTGGCAAAGTAATGTCTCTGCTTTTAGTACGTTGTCTATGTTGGTCATAGCTTTTCTTCCAAGGAGCAAGCATCTTTTAATTTCATGGCTGCAGTCACCACCTGCAGTGATTTTGGAGCCCAACAAAAAGTAAAGTCTCTCACTGTTTCCATTGTTTCCCCATCTATTTGCCATGAAGTGATGGGACCAGATGCCATATCTTCTGAATGTTCAGTTCTAAGCCTGCTTTTTCACTCTCTTCTTTCACTTTCATCAAGAGGCTCTTTAGTTCTTCTTCACTTTCTGCCATAAGGGTGGTATCATCTGCATATCTGAGGTTATTGATATTTCTCCCAGCAATCTTGATTCCAGCTTGTGCTTTATTAAGCCAGGCATTTCGCATGATGTGCTCTGCAGGTAAGTTAAGTAAACAGGGTGACAGTATACAGCCATGACATACTCCTTTTCCAATTTGGAGCCAGTCTGTTGTTCCATGTCTGGTTCTAACTGTTGCTTCTTGACCTGCATACAGATTTCCCAGGAGAAAGGTCAGGTGGTCTGGTATTCCCATCTCTTGAAGAATTTTCCACAGTTAGTTGTGATCTATGCAGTTAAAAGCTTTCAGTTCAGTTCAGTTCAGTTCAGTCACTCAGTCGTGTCCGACTCTTTGCGACCCCATGAATCGCAGCACGCCAGGCCTCCCTATTCATCACCAACTCCCGGAGTTCACTCAGACTCACGTCCATCGAGTCAGTGATGCCATCCAGCCATCTCATCCTCAGTCGTTCCCTTCTCCTCCTGCCCCCAATCCCTCCCAGCATCAGAGTCTTTTCCAATGAGTCAACTCTTCACATGAGGTGGCCAAGGTACTGGAGTTTCAGCTTTAGCATCATTCCTTCCAAAGAAATCCCAGGGTTAATCTCCTTCAGAATGGACTGATTGGATCTCCTTGCAGTCCAAGGGACTCTCAAGAGTCTTTTCCAACACCACAGCTCAAAAGCATCAATTCTTCTGCGCTCAGCCTTCTTCACAGTCCAACTCTCACATCCATACATGACCACAGGAAAAACCATAGCCTTGACTAGCAGACCTTAGTCGGCAAAGTAATGTCTCTGCTTTTGAATATACTATCTAGGTTAGTCATAACTTTTCTTCCAAGGAGTAAGCATCTTTTAATTTCATGGCTGAAATCACCATCTGCAGTGAATGTACTCAATAAAGCAGAAGCAGATGTTTTTCTGGAATTCTCTTGCTTGTTCATTGATCCAACAGACACTGAAAATTGTCCTCTGGTTCCTCTGCTTTTCTAAATTCAGCTTGAACATCTGGAAGCTCATGGTTTACATATTGTTGAAGCCTGGCTTGGAGAATTTTGAACATTACTTTGCTAGCATGTGAGATGAGTACAATTGTGCAGTATTTTGAACATCTGAACAGTATGAGAAGGCAAAAAGGTTGGACACCAGAAGATGAACTCCCCAGGTCAGTAGGTGCTCAATATGCTACTGGAGAACAGTGGAGAAATTGCTCCAGAAAGAATGAAGAGACAGAGCCAAAGCAAAAACAACACCCAGTTGTGGATGTGACTGGTAACGGAAGTAAAATCCAATTCTGTAAAGAACGGTATTAGATAGGAACCTGGAATATTAGGTCCATGAATCAAGGTAAATTGGAAGTAGTCAAACAGGAGATGGCAAGAGTGAACGTCAACATTTTAGGAATCAGAGAACTAAAATGGACAGGAATGGGTAAATTTAACTCAGATGACCATTATATCTACTACTGTGGGCAAGAATCCCTTAGAAGAAATGGAGTAGCCCTCATAGTCAACAAAAGAGTCTGAAATGCAGTAGTTGGATGCAATCTAAAAAACAACAGAATGATCTCTGTTTGTTTCCAAGGAAAACCATTCAATATTATGGTAATCCAAGTCTATGCCCCAACCAGTAATGCTGAGGTTGAACTGTTCTATGAAGACCTACAAGACCTTCTAGAACTAACACCCCCAAAAGATGTCCTTTTCATCACAAGGGACTGGAATGCAATAGTAGGAAGTCAAGAAACATCTGGAGTAACAGGCAAATTTAGCCTTGGAGTACAGAATGAAGCAGGGAAAAGACTAATGGAGTTTTGCCAAGAGAACACACTGGTCATAGCAAACACCCTCTTCCAACAACATAAGAGAAGACTCTATACATGGATATCACCAGATGGTCAATACTGAAATCAGATTGATTATATTCTTGCAGCCAAAGATGGAAAAGCTCTATTCAGTCAGCAAAAACATGCCTGGGAGCTGACTGTGGGTCAGATCATGAACTCCTTATTGCAAAATTCAGACATAAATTAAAGAAAGTAGGGAAAACCACTAGACCATTCAGGTACAACCTAAATCAAATCCCTTACGATTATACAGGGGAAGTGACAAATAGATTCAAGGGATTAGATATGATAGAGTGTCTGAAAAACTATGGATAGAAGTTCATGACATTGTACAGGAGGCAGTGATCAAGACCATCCCCAAGAAAAAGAAATGTAAAAAAGCAAAATGGTTTTCTGAGGAGTCCTTACAAATAGCTGAGAAAAGAAGAGAAACAAAAGGCAGAAAGCAAAAGGAGAAAAGGAAAGATATACCCATTTGAATGCAGAGTTCCAAGGAATAGCAAGGAGAGATGAGAAAGCCTTCCTCTCTGATCACTGCAAAAAAATAGAGGAAAACAATAGAATGGGAAAGACTAGTTTTCTTTTCAAGAAAATTAGAGATACCAAGGGAACATTCTTTCAAAAATGGGCACAATAAAGGACAGAAATGGTAGGGACCTAAGAGAAGCTGAAGATATTAAGAAGTGGCAGAATACACAGAAAAACTGTACAGTAAAGATCTTCATGATCCAGATAATCACAATGGTGTGATCACTCACCTAGGGCCAGACATCCTGGAATGTGAAGTCAAGTGGGCCTTAGGAAGCATTACTATAAACAAAGCTAGTGGAGGTGATGGGATTCCAGTTAAGCTATTTCAAATCCTAAAGATGATGCTGTGAAAGTGCTGCACTCAATATACCAGCAATTTTGGAAAACTCGGCAGTGGCCACAGGACTGGAAAGGGTCAGTTTTCATTCCAGTCTCAAATATGGCAATGCCACAGTATGTTCAACTGCTGCTGCTAAGTCGCTTCAGTCTTGTCCGACTCTGTGCGACCCCACAGACGGCAGCCCACCAGGCTCCCCCGTCCCTGGGATTCTCCAAGCAAGAACACTGGAGTGGGCTGCCATTTCCTTCTCCAATGTATGAAAGTGAAAAGTAAAAGTGAAGTCGCTCAGTCGTGTCCAACTCTTGGCGACCCCATGGACCGCAACCTACCAGGCTCCTCCGTCCATGGGATTTTCTAGGCAAGAGTACTGGAGTGGGGTGCCATTGCCTTCTCCACAGTATGTTCAAAGTACTGCACAATTGCACTCATCTCACATGCTAGCAAAGTCATGCTCTAAATTCTCCAAGCCAGGCTTCAGCAATACGTGAACCGTGAGCTTCCAGATGGTCAAGATGGTTTTAGAAAAGCAGAGGAACCAGAGATCAAATTGTCAACATCCACTGGATCATTGAAAAAGTAAGAGAGTTCAAGAAAAACATCTGTTTCTGCTTTATTGAGTATGCCAAAGCCTTTGACTGTGTAGATCACACAAACTGTGGAAAATTCTTCAAGAGATGGGAATACCAGACCACCTGACCTTTCTCCTGAGAAATCTGTATGCAGGTCAAGAAGCAACAGTTAGAACCAGACATGGAACAACAGACTGGCTCCAAATTGGAAAAGGAGTACGTCAAGGCTGTATACTGTCACCCTGTTTACTTAACTTACCTGCAGAGCACATCATGCGAAATGCCTGGCTTAATAAAGCACAAGCTGGAATCAAGATTGCTGGGAGAAATATCAATAACCTCAGATATGCAGATGATACCACCCTTATGGCAGAAAGTGAAGAAGAACTAAAGAGCCTCTTGATGAAAGTGAAAGAAGAGAGTGAAAAAGCAGGCTTAGAACTGAACATTCAGAAGATATGGCATCTGGTCCCATCACTTCATGGCAAATAGATGGGGAAACAATGGAAACAGTGAGAGACTTTACTTTTTGTTGGGCTCCAAAATCACTGCAGGTGGTGACTGCAGCCATGAAATTAAAAGATGCTTGCTCCTTGGGAGAAAAGCTATGACCAACATAGACAATGTACTAAAAGCAGAGACATTACTTTGCCAGCAAAGATCTGTCTAGTCAAAGCTATATTTTTTCCAGTAGTCATGCATGCATGTGAGAGTTGGACTATAAAGAAAGATGAGCACTGAAGAATTGATGCTTTTGAACTGTGGTGTTAGAGAACACTTTTGAGAGTCCCTTGGACTGCAAGGAGATACAACCAATCCATCCTAAAGGAGATCAGTCCTGAATATTCACTTGAAGGACTGATGTTGAAGCTGAAACTCCAATCCTTTGGCCACCTGATGCAAAGAACCGACTCATTTGAAAAGACCCTGATGCTGGGAAAGATTGAAGGTGGGAGGAGAAGGGGACAGCAGAGGATGAGATGGTTGGATGGCATCACTGACTCGATGGACATGAGTTTTGGCAAGCTCCAGGAGTTGGTGATGGACAGCCAGGCCTGCTGTGCTGCAGTCCATGCTGTCACAGAGTCAGACACTACTGGTCAACTGAACTCACTGAATACACTTGTGTTTGCCTCCAGAATTTAGACTTAGTAAGTATTTGTTGAATGAATGGGTGAATGAATGACTGGTCAAACTAATTCATGGCATGGTCAATCATGTATGAATGATGCTGGACACTCCTGAAGCATCACCACCTGTTTTCCTGACCCTGGTTTAGTCACAGGCACAACTGCCATTGCTGAGTCATGCTTCCTCTGAGTCCTATTTTTCTACTTCTCCAGTCTGTAGATCATCATTTTCTTTGGGAAAAAGGATAAAAGCAAAAGAGGAGTTGAACAGTTAACTTCCTCCCAGATATTTATAGGTATTATAATGTCTGCTTTTGACCGAAGTGTTTCTTCTTCTAGCTACAAATATAATTAAAAATTCCTTTTCTGCAATTTTCTCTGCATTTCTTACAGCAGCTTTGGTTGAAAGCTGTGGAAGCTACCCCAAAATCTTACCCTGCTCTTTATATCTCTGTGACCCATTATTTCAGTCTTAGCCTGTGGCTCTAAGAACAAAGTCAGAGATCTAAAGTGTCCATGATCTAGTTAAATTTAGTCTAATCCATTTCTACAAACTTAGGCTCTGAGACAGTCCTCAGAAATGCAGGTCACTCAATGTGAAGAGCCCGAGATGAGAGTTGGGGAACAAACTTTTGTCAGTTTACCCTTAATATTGAAATGACAACTTCCCACACAGGATAGTTGAAAGGTGAAAGAAGCCATCATCATTTACTGTCAATTTGATACTTATATAAGACTAGCTCAGAAAACTAATATATTTTCCTTAAAAATAATATATTTAGAAAGTTTATATAGTAGATGTCACATTAAGTGCTTTTTATGACTTTTTAAGGAGTGGCTGAGCAGAATTTTTGGAAGTGATCTAGGGGTTTGAGTCTACAATTTTCCCAGAATCTCAGCTTTTATGATTAAATCATCTTTCCTTTCTACTGACACTTGCCTCTTGCTTATTGGATTTTGAGCTGTGAGTAGCCAACCTGAGTTTGGTAACACTAATATTACCTAAAAAATTAAAGTTATCATTTTCTTTCATTTTAATTTTAGAGTTATCATTGTCTTATGCAATAATCAGGTGATGTTCTTCAATGTAATAGCAGTCATGTCTCATGTTTCCTTTTAGCCTTTCTGAAAAAGAAGTAACAGTTTTATATTATAGTGAAATTCACACAAATGGGCTGTGATTTTCACTTTCAAATAAGATTATTCCTTCAAAAAGTGGAGGAATCAAATTTCATTCCAAATTACACAACTAGCTATATTAAGGCATGGTTGTCTACTCACCTATGTAAACCTGCAGGTTTATGCCAGATGAAACAATCTGGCTATAGGATTTTCAAGATTTATAGAGGAAACTCAAGTGTTTGGGAGGTGTTTTTCTTTGAGATTATCCAAAGCTTTAGGGAAGAAAGAAATATGATCATAGGGTTTAAAATGTAAAATCCAGGATGAAAATACCTCAGAAGAAATTGCAATGCTTTGTTGAATCATTTGATATCCTTGCACTTCTGAGAAAATAAAAGAAATGTAGATACTGTGAAACAAAGATAAAGTAAAATTTTAAAAAGAAAAAAACTGGGGTTAGTATAAATCAATATCTAAATATTTCTATGCCCAGATATATCTTGAGTGTTTTTTTTCTTATTCTAAAATCAGTGTAGGTATTCAGATTTGTTAAATAAACTGTTACTGAGAATATTTCCAGAATTGTTCAAGTGTACTAGAAATCATCTTATTCTTGTTTTCAGGAGACTGTGGGTAGTTGGGAGAGGATACAGTTGCAAATGAGTGAGCAATGAGTTTGTATTATGTTTTCTATGATAAAAATGTTTATAAAAATTTCTACTTAGTTATATCAAACATTATTTTTGCAGCTCACAGGCATGTTGATAATTCCTTTCTCTTGTTTAGAAGTAAATTGAAGTGGATGCTTTGAATTGAATTACAAAGAAAATTAGTTTCAAAGATCAGAGCTCTTTTGAACCAGGCCATTCTGAGTTATGAGTGATATACTGTTATTTTTGAAGCTCTTGCTTCTTAACGATAATTTTCTGTTTCTTCCAATGAGATTCTAAATTCTTTCCATATATTCCTTATCACAGAATTCATGCTTTAAGCATCTTTTGCACATTTTATATTGTAAAAGCCAGTGTCTGCACAGAAAAATCATTTAATATTTGCTATGGCCACTGGGATGTCATACTTTAACATTCACTTTTTTTAAATTGTCACTATAATTAAACAGAGTTGGCAGAGTAGATCTCAGATGCAAATATCCTAAACTAAACACAGTGTTTTGCTAAAATATTCACAGCTGATCAACAATCCATTAATAGACATTTTTGAAACATGTCAGAGAATTCTCTAGAGGATTCACTCTATATAAGGTTGTTCCAGAGATAGTATTTTAAGTCAAATTATGATTTTTTTCCATAATATACTATCATTCTTGGACCTACCATATTATCCAGTTGGCCAGCATTTAAAACTTAATTGTTAAGTATATTCATCCTGAAATTTAACTTCCTTGTACTTACCTTTGTTTGTTTAAATATCCATAAACAGGCAGACTTCTATCTGGAAGTCTTATTACACTAAGAAACTTAGATACAAGGCACTTTAAAATTCAAGCTATTTTCATATACTGTTACTGAATAAAAGAAAATGAGAACTATTTAGTGAATAAAGACTCTTCAGTCATTTTCTCACATAGTAACAGGATGCTGTTTACACCTACACAGCTTTTCACTGGCTGATTTTATTTCTTTGTTCAGTATGAAGTAATTACATTGCAGTTTCATTGCTGCAGATATTTCCAGATGCCATCAAGATGAGAGAGCTAAAGTCACATCACTCTAGGTAGCAGACAAAGGCAAACAGTTAATCAAACTGTGACCGTGATTAGCTGGATAAAAAGTGATCGTTTCTAGTAGTTCTGCAGCACCTGCGTTTCCTCAGAATGTAGCTCTGGAGCATATATGGTCGGCTCAGCAAATTCCAATATTGCAATTAAGAAATAAAGTAAAGCATTTTAGAGAAGAAGATTAGCAGAGACACAAAATGCAGACTTGAAAGGAAAACAGTGCTTAAAAAAATTGTGTAAACTTATAATTTTGTGTATAAAATGGGCAAATGTCTGTAATAATCTCACAAAATCATCCTTAGACGGTGAGGAAGACAAACATTTGGAAGCCATGGTAATGGTGGTAATCCTGCAAGATGAACTGCCTATAAGAAAAGGAAAAGACATGGGAATACCTCTAATGCATCTGAAGAGTATTAAATACGGATTAAGGTTGTATTAACATAACGAAATAACCAGTCAGGCTTGAAAAATGAGTATCGCCCTTTCACTGTTTCTAATAATTATGTCGAGGAGCAGGCAGTTGCTTGTTTGCATTATGCACATCCAACACTGATATGCTTCTTATCTTTATGTCAGAAATGTGGAGACTAGAATGCAAAGGTGTGCATTGCATATAGCACTTTAAAGATGCCTACTGATCTCTTAAGAAATTCAAATAATCAAAGCTTTGGTGAAAAATTAAAGTAATATATTATCTCCATATTTGAACAAAGCAACAGGGGGCTAGAAATTTATAAAATTGTAAATCTAAGTCTATGATACAGAATTTCAACTGTAAAGAGCACCTTTGTTTCAAGGAACTTTTCTTCATTCATCCATGAATGACCAGTCTGAATTTTAACATATGTTCAAATTCCCAGTACTGAATCAACCATGACAGGGCATCCTTAATCATCAAGAATAGGAGTTTGGCAGAGGTTCAGGCCATTGAGGAGTTTCAGTGTAGAGCAGGCATTTAGTACAAAATAGCCACCTTTATTGTCATCAATGCTCCAAGAATCCACAGAGTAATTAGACTAGGTCTATAATTCAGCAATTTTACAAAAATTTTTCCTACACATAGCAGAAAGAATAGTCCAGATGACCCCTGAGAATAGACAGTAGACAGTTTGAATCTGAAATTACAAAGACAGAAGTCCTTATCAGTGAACTGAGGTTCAGCTCACCCATCTGAGTCTCTGGGCCTTTTAGACCAAATGTGCTCAGTTGAAACTCAAGAAGTTTATTAAACCATACTCTACCTAGTTTCTGGAAATAATAAACACTCAGAAAGCACTTAAGGAGAAAAAACAGAGTTTAAACAAGATGAGGGAAGATTAAGCACACCTAAACCATGATGAGTTTTCCTCAATCACTTCCATGAGGCCCTGAATACAGAGTAGATGTGGGCCTTATCATGTGGGAAATTCCAGTATAATACATGGCTGAGAAAAATAAAATGAATTGGGGTCTGAAGTTGGAAGGGAGGTAAGGACAAGAATCTGGTACTTTCACTTTATTTTCATTAAAAAATGAAATTTATAGCTCAGAGTGATCTATCATAATTACCAGACAGGATGGTACCACTGCAGGGCTGATGGTTATCAAAAAAATGACCTAACTGGTAAGGAGGAATTTCCCAAGCTTGAGAGTGACAACTATCTCAATGAACTGTTTCAGAATTACTATTTTTATTGAAGTCTCCTTGACAGACAACATTTTTCATTCACCTAAAAACACATATTTCTTTTAAGACTCAAATAAAGCAGTATTAAAATTGTGTGTGTGTGTGTTGAGGTAGAGAATACATCTAAAAAAAATGAACAATAGAATCCATTATATATATATATATATATTTTATATGGGATATGGACTTTTCCTTTGTATTTGATTCAGAACATAACAATGACTGCAGAGTAATGGTTTAGTCTTTTACTTGCTTACTGGCACAACACTCTCTCCTTTTTTCTAAGCATTGAAAAGTATTCAAACCTCAAAAATACTATACTTTTGTATTTAACGTAAATACGGTGAATTTTCTAAACTTCATAGTTTTGGTACATTATTAGAGGAATGTTTTACAACTTTCTGCTTTCTTTTTGTTTGTTTGCTTTTAAATTTTTAGTTCACTTGTGCTAAGATCATGGCATTTGGTCCCATCACTTCATGGGAAATAGATGGGGAAACGGTGGAAACAGTGACAGACTTTATTTTTGGGGGCTCCAAAATCACTGCAGATGGTGACTGCAGCCATAAAATTAAAAGATGCTTACTCCTTGGAAGAAAAGTTATGACAAACCTAGATAGCATATTCAAAAGCAGAGACATTACTTTGTCAACAAAGGTCCACCTAATTAAGGCTATTGGTTTTCCAGTGGTCATGTATGGATGTGAGAGTTGGTCTGTGAAGAAGCCTGAGCACTGAAGAACTGATGCTTTTGAACTGCAGTGTTGGAGAAGACTCTTGAGAGTCCCTTGGACTGCAAGCAGATCCAACCAGTCCATTCTGAAGGAGGTCAGTCCTGGGTGTTCACTGGAGGGACTGATGCTGAAGCTGAAACTCGAATAGTCTGGCCACCTAATGCAAAGAGCTGACTCATTGGAAAAGATTCTGATGCTGGGAGGGATTGAGGGCAGGAAAAGGGGATGACAGAGGATGAGATGGTTGGATGGCATCACCAACTCAATGGACATGAGTTTGGGTGGACTCCAGGAGTTGGTGATGGACGGGAGGCCTGGCGTGCTGCGGTTTGTGGGGTCTCAAAGAGTCGGACATGACTGAATGACTGAACTGAACTGAGCTAAAACAAATAGACTGCCAGTTTCTTCTCCAGCAAAAATGGGTTTATTTAGATCAACAAAGACTTAAATTGGGGTTTGTGACCATGGGGTGCCACATGCTAGTTTCCACACAGTAAGGAGAGGAAAACTTTCTTAAAGAGAGGGAAAAGAAGTTGGGCAGGTTATACTAAACAAAGAGTGCACTGGAGGAAATAAGAGTTCAAAATATAGGTGCTTTTCATTGGCTGAATTGTGACAATCTCTCATTGACTGAACTCTCACTAAGTAAGAAGAAAGTTTTCTTCTTCCTGCTGGGCTCTGCTATTGTAGACTCTGAGATTGTCCCCTTCTCCCCTCCTGATTCTATTTCAATTGAGGTTTCTGTTTAATAATGTTTACAGCTCTATGAAAATATGCCTAATGATGGACTTGATACCTTGAGAGATGAAAAAGGAGAGCATGGTGCATAATTCCTAACCACAAACAGTAGATGAAGGACCCAGTTCTGTGAGTGAAACAATGGCTGCTTAAACAGGGTATCAGCGTAAATGGGATGAGCCAAGTAGGGCTTCCTAAAGAGCTAGAAGATTTAAAGTGAGAAACATTAGTATTAGTCAGGCTTAAACAGCCAATCAATATTATTTTTAGCTGTCAAGAGATGAAGTCGTAAATCACAAATCAAAAAATCAAATTAACATCAATGCATATCTCAGCCCTCTGCAATAAAGATATATCTGCTCCAAACTGTCAATAGTATAGCTGTTAAGAAACTGATTGAAACAGAATAGGTGCAACCTATCATTTTATTTTTTCAAAGCTCTTTATTTCTGGATTTCCCTAAACTCTCAGAGTCTAACCTGTCTGAATTTCCTCTTTCTCCTTCTCTCATTTCTTCTTTCTCTCTTTCTCTAATGAACCTATTTTGATGAAGATCCAATTATATTTTAATGGAAAAGAACATCTTGTAATTAGAAGTGAGGACCACAAGTTGTCAGAGATAAAAGAGTAAATCAAGAAATAGTGTAGTAAAAGTTGCATCAGCAAGACAAAAAAAAAAAAAATTGACTCAGAGATATATTTTTAAAATATTTAAAATTTTCATAAAAGTGAATGGAAAGATTGAAGATGACTATTTCTAAACTTCATGAGAATCAGCCTCAGCGACTATAAACAATGATATCAGCCAGCATCAGTGAGTACAAAGGATATTGCATTCACCTGTATACACCTTGCAGTATCAAATTCTTTCTTCTCCATTTCCTCAATTAATCTTTGTCAGAAAACACTTGGATTTCTATTACTCATACTCTTTTGTCTTTGCTTCTATTATTTTAAGCAAAAATAATGAGACTGTACTTTCCTTTTTGTGATTTCAAAAAATTCTTCAGCTGGGTTTAGCATGTTATTTTTAAATTCTTTTTTCCCCTCCTTTTTATGGTAAAACGTATGTAACATAAAATTTACTATATTAATCATTTCTAAATGCACAGTTCAGAAGGACTAAGCATATTCATATTCTTGTGCAACTATCACCACTCTCCTTTTCTAAACTCTTTACATCTTGCAAAACTAAAAACTATGCCCATTAAAAATGGTAAGTGGATAATATTCATCCAAAATTTTGAAAGAAATTACACAAAATATAATATGATAATTTTGGCTGTCATTTTTATTACTTTAATTTACTCTAAATTCTACTCATAGACTTTTCCTTTGGACCTAATTGTTCTATATAAGAAATTTCTCTTAAATTTGACTTCACATTCATTCACTGCATTAATTAATTGAAGACAAGGGAATAAGAAAATGAGAAAGAGTCTCATTACTGACTTAATTGAATAGAAAACTTGAGATATGAAATAATGAAAAAAGAGCAAAATGTATTTCCACAATCAATTGATCATTTTATACAAATCTTATATTATCTCATTCTTCCTATTAACCATTTTATTTACTTTTCCATGTGTTCTTCCTTTGTTTAATAAGAAACAAAAGCACACAAGGTTGAATTTCTATTTTCTACTACTACTGTATTTTTTACAGGCACAAGCAAAGCTAAATCTAATCTCTTATTTCGTCGGCTTTATGACTCTTCATGTATCTATTTTATACACCTGAACAATATGTTTTTACTTTTTGGTAAAACCATACATTTAACACACTGGTAAAATTAGTTTTATGTATTGGTAGGAATTGGAACCAACAGACATAGACATAGAGTGAACACAGACATTTTAGAAATCAGTGAACGAAACTGGACCTGAATGGGTGAATTTAACTCAGATGATCATTATATCTACTACTGTGGGCAAGAATCCCTCAGAAGAAATGAAGTAGCCCTCATAGTCAACAAAAGAGTCCAAAATGCAGTACTTGGGTGTAATCTCAAAAATGACAGAATGATATCACTGTTCTTTTCAAAGGCAAGCCATTCAATATCACAGGGATCCAAGTCTAAGCTCCAACCAGTAATGCAGAAGAAGCTGACGTAGAACTGTCCTATGAAGACCTACAAGTCCTTTTAGAAAAAACAACAACAAAAAAACAAAAAAAGATGTCATTTTTCATCATACGGGACTGGAATGTAAAAGCAGGAAGACAAGAGATACCTGGAATAACAGGAAAGTTTGGCCTTTGAGTATAAAATGAAGCAGGGCAAAGGCTAACAGAGTTTTGCCAAGAGAACACACTGGTCATAGCAAACACCCTCTTCCAACAACACAAGACACAACTCTACACATGGACATCCCCAGATACTCAGTACCAAAATCAGATTGATTATATTATTTTCAGCTAAAGATGGAGCAGCTCTATACAGTCAGCAAAAACAAGACCAGGAGCTTGCAAAATTCAGACATAAATTGAAGAAAATAGGGAAACCACTAGGCTATTCAGGTATGACTTTAATCAAATCCCTTACAATTATACAACGGAAGTGACAAATAGATTCAAGGGACTAGATCTGGTAGACAGAGTGCCTGAAAAACTATGGACAGAGGTTTGTAACATTGAATAGAGAGGTGCTGATCAAAACCATCCCCAAGAAAAAGAAATGCAAAAAGGCAAAATGGTTGTCTGAAGAGGCTTTACAAACAGCTGAGAAAAGAAAATAACTGAAAGGCAAAGGAGAAAAGGAAAGATACACCCATTTGAATGCAGACTTCCAAAGAATAGCAAGGAGAGTTAAGAAAGCCTTACTAAGTAAACAATGAGAAGAAACAGAGGAAAATAATAGAATGGTAAGAAGAGGTGGCAAGAATACACAGAACTGTACAAAAAAGATCTTCACGACCCAGATAATCATGATAATGTGGCCACTAATCTAGAGCCAGACATCTTGGAATGTGAAGTCAAGTGGGCCTTAGAAAACATCACTATGAACAAAGCTAGTGGAGGTAATGGAATTCCAATTGAGCTGTTTCAAATCCTGAAAGATAATGCTGTGAAAGTGCTGCACTCAATATGCGAGCAAATTTGGAAAACTCAGCAGTGGCCACAGGACTGGAAAAGGTCAGTTTTCATTCCAGTCCCAAAGAAAGGCAATGCCAAAGAATGCTCAAACTACCACACAATTGCACTCATCTCACATGCTAGTAAAGTAATGCTCAAAATTCTCCAAGCCAGGCTTCAGCAATACATGAACCATGAACTCCCTGATGTTAAGGCTGGTTTTAGAAAAGGCAGAGGAACCAGAGATCAAATTGCCAACATCCGCTGGATCATGGAAAAAGCAAGAGAGTTCCAGAAAAACATCTATTTCTGCTTTATTGACTATGTCAAAGCCTTGTGTGGATCACAAGAAACTGTGGAAAATTCTGAAAGAGATGGGAATACCAGACCACCCGACCTGCCTCTTGAGAAACCTGTAGGCAGGTCAGGAAGCAACAGTTAGAACTGGACATGGAACAACAGACTGGTTCCAAATAGGAAAAGGAGTACGTTAAGGGTGTATATTGTCACCCTGCTTATTTAACTTCTATGCAGAATACATCATGAGAAATGCTGGACTCGAAGAAACACAAGCTGGAATCAAGATTGCTGGGAGAAATATCAATAACCTCAGATATGCAGATGACATCACCCTTATGGCCGAAAGTGAAGAGGAGCTAAAAAAGCCTCTTGATGAAAGTGAAAGAGGAAAGTGAAAAAGTTGGCCTAAAGCTCAACATTCAGAAAACGAATATCATGGCATCCAGTCCCATCACTTCATGGGAAATAGATGGGGAAATAGTGGAAACAGTGTCAGACTTTATTTTTCTGGGCTCCAGAATCACTGCAGATGGTGACTGCAGCCATGAAATTAAAAGACGCTTACTCCTTGGAAGTTAAGTTATGAGCAACCTAGATAGCATATTCAAAAGCAGAGACATAATTTTGCTGACTAAGGTCCGTCTAGTCAAGGCTTTGTTTTTTCCAGTGGTCATATATGGATGTGAGAGTTGGACTGTGAAGAAGGCTGAGTGCCAAAGAATTGATGCTTTTGAACTGTGGTGTTGGAGAAGACTCTTGAGAGTCCCTTGGACTGCAAGCAGATCCAACCAGTCCATTCTGAAGGAGATCAGCCCTGGGATTTCTTTGGAAGGAATGATGCTAAAGCTGAAACTCCAGTACTTTGGTCACTTCATGCAAAGAGTTGACTCATTGGAAAAAACTCTGATGCTGGGATGGATTGGGGGCAGGAGGAGAAGGGGACGACCGAGGATGAGATGGCTGGATGGCATCACGGACTCGATGGACGTGAGTGAGTGAACTCCAGGAGTTGGTGATGGACAGGGAGGCCTGATGTGCTGCGATTCATGGGGTTGCAAAGAGTCGGACATGACTGAGTGACTGAACTGAACTGAACTTGCCTGCCTACTGAGAAACCTGTATGCAGGTCAAGAAGCAAGAGTTAGAACTGGACATGGAACATCAGACTGGTTCAAAAAAAGGAATACATCAAGGCTGTATATTGTCACCTTGCTTATTTAACTTATATGCAGAGTACATCATGTGAAATGCCAGGTTGGATGAAGCACAAGCCAGAATCAAGTTTGCTGGGAGAAATATCAATAACCTCAGATATGCAGATGATGCCACCCTTATAGCAGAAAGCAAAGAGGAACTAAACAGCCTCTTGATGAAGGTGAAAAAGGACAGTGAAAAAGTTGGCTTTAATCTCAACATTCAAAAAATGAAAGGCATGGCATCTGGTCCTATGAGTTCATGGCAAATAGATGGGGAAGCAATGGAAACTGTGAGAGACTATTTTGGGTTGGGGGGGGGGCTCCAAAATTGCTGCAGATTGTGACTGCCGCCATGAAATTAAAAGACGCTTGCTTCTTGGAAAAAACCTATGACAAATCTAGACAGCATATTAAAAAGTAAGGACATTACCTTGTCAACAAAGGCTGTATAGTCAAATCTATGCTTTTTCCAGTAGTCATGGTTTTGTATGGATGTTACAGTTGGACCATAAATTTGAGCACCGACGAATTGATGCTTTTAAACAGTGGTGTTGGAGAAGACTCTTGAGAGTCCCTTGGACAGTAACGAGATCAAACCAGTCAATACTAAAGGAAATCAATCCTGAATATTCATTGGAAGGACTGATGCTGAAGCTGAAGCTCCAATAATTTGACCACCTGATGCAGAGAGCTAATTCATTAGAAAAGACACTGATGCTGGGAAAGATTGAGGGTAGGAAGAGAAGAGGATGACAGAGGGTGAAATGGTTGGACAGCATCAGCCAATCAATGGACATGAGTTTGAGCAAGCTCAGGGAGACAGTGGACAGTGAGGCCTGGAGTGCTGTGTCTGTGCTTCATTCCAGCTCTGCAAGTTGGACACAACTGAGCAACTGAACAGCAACCAAAGGTGGAGATTTTAGGAATTGCCTGGTATTTAGAACCCACATTCTGAGCAGAGTATCTCAAAGTCAAATGCTTACAAGTGTCAAAAAATTGAATAAAGTGGCAGGTGTAAGCACACAGGTGAGTGGAAAGAACTGTGGAGAACGCAGGGTTGCAGGAAGTGAAGTGAAGTGAAGTCGCTCAGTCGTGTCCGACTCTTTGCGATCCCATGGACTGTAGCCTATCAGGCTCCTCCGTCCATGGGATTTTCCAGGCAAGAGTACTGGAGTGGGTTGCCATTTCCTTCTCCAGGGGATCTTCCTGACCCAAGGTTCGAACCCAGGTCTCCTGCATTGCAGGCAGATGCTTTATTACCCTCTGAGCCACCAGGGAAGCCTGAAGCCAGAAATTTTGTTTTCATATAAAATTTCCTAAATTTTAAATGCTCACACAATTTTAAATCTCCGTAAACTAAACAAAAGTATGCCAAACATGTTTTGTAAACCTTCAGTTTCCAACTGGTGATTTAAACATATATATCCATTTTTTCACATTAGACATTGCAGAGAGAAGTTTTCCATGTTCTATTAAGAGTATCTGCAGACCCTTGAGAAAGATAGCTTAGATGTTGTCAAGACTTCTGCTTTTAAATATGCCTCCTCTTGATTTAATGATAACTCAAATTTGTCTAAAGAAACCTTTATTTAAATTGGAAAAAGAGAAAGCTTTCTTTCCAACTTTCACATCCTTCTCTTTCCTCTTATAATTCTCTCTTTTCTCAATGTAGGAAAGTCTGGGAATATGATACTTGCTAATTTTATTATTTCTCTTTATTATTCATAGAAAAATTATAAATACTCTTTTAAAACAGTATGCCATCTTTCAATATATGCATTATGTATTCTGGAACTAGTATGTTTTAAATGAATATAAAATTATCATAAATATTTTCGATAAGAATTCTTAATAATTTCTCATCAATTATGTTTCTCCTACTAGCTTCCATTTGGAGAATCTCTGTGTGTTCGTTTCAGATCCCCAAGCTTATATTCTATTTTTTTCAGTGCATGGAACTCTTTTCTAGTATTTCTACTACTCTAGTTACTAAGTTCTTATTTATTTATTTGAAAGAACTATGTTTTTTTCTGTCAACTTAACTTTCTTGAAATTTATTTTGTTAACATGCATTGATATCCTGACTTACAAAATAATTGAGCTCTACAAAAGTTATCCAATTATGAAAACTCAGTGAAGAAAGTTGGCATTTAAAGGAACTCTATAATAAGTATTTTACAAAGCAAGTAATGAACCCCTATTTAATTTATTCTTTATATGCAGCATTTTGCAAATGTTAGATTTATTCATAGCAAATGTGCATTTCACTGACATCTTTCTTTAGATTAGAATTTGAAAAATACAAAGAAGTCATCTTACATTACTATGAATTATTCAGATTTCTGTGCTATTAATACAATATATATTCTAATATTCAAAGTCGATCCAAAAATATCTGAAGTATGCGCCTGAGTGTGCATGCGTGCATACAGGCCCATTCTAAAGCACAAACACATGCACACACATACACAATTTTCCTACTGAATTGCAAGGCAGTTTTAACAATTTCTAGGTAAAGGATATATTTACATTTGATCGTTTCAAATAATTACCACAACTAATAATTATTTCTGGGGTGGGGCAGCGGGTGAGATTTATAGTGAGGTTGCGTTATCACGGGGCAAAGTCCATGGTTCTCCAGAATCCATTCTGACAAGACTCAATTTTCTTGTTACCGAAGTGACATTTAACATACACTTGACCTTCACCTCAAATTCTAAAATTGTCAGTTTTCTTTATGATAGCCTCCAGTTAAGAAATTAATCAAAAGTTTAGGAAAATAAATTAGTTATTTAACTTTTGTCACTCAGCACCAAAAATAATGTGAGAAGTTTCTTGCGCTGATAGGAAATATGCAGTGTATTTCTTTATTTAATCAATTGGTATTTTTTTACTTTGCCCTAACTATCTTGAACTTCTCGGGGACAGTGATTTTCCTGCCAGTCTGTGTAGTCAGTCACTCACATAAGCAGTCACAGGACAAATTTCATTATCATTTGAAAGTTGTATTATATCTCGCTCTTGACTGTGCCTCCTAATGCTTTATATCTCTCACTCCTAAATTTCTGCTGGCCTAGATCTTTATCTTTACTAAGATAGAAACCTGTAGCTGTCACAGTTGTACATATTCTTCCTCATCTCCCAATTCTGGTATCACCTGCCTCTCTTCCAAATTAAAACCTTTCTAACCAGCTGCTAATATTATACTTTTCCAACTATCCTTTTGCCACTATGATCCACATTGCCTACTCAAAGTTTATCATGGCTCCAATTATGGAAACTTATTTGATCTTGCTCTTCTGGATTTTCTAGAGAAAGTAATAAAACAGTGATGAATGAGCAGATGTACCATCAGTCATTTCGTATATTCAAACTCAATTAAAATTGCAGTCTTGCCTAACAACTGTTTCATATTTTATCATTGATTCTTATGTTGGCAACTGTAACCCTTCTGCAATATTAATTGGAAACTATCCAACCACATTTCCCCTTATTTAAAAACAGTCTACTTTATTTGCAGCCTCATAACTTCCTTAATAGCAACATAATCCCATCTGCATTTTTTTCTCCTTGTTCAAGCTAATTACTAAATTATCCTCTCTGATTTACCCTGTTAAGCCGCTTTTGACATAAATATAAACTTTAGATAAACTTTACAACCCTCAGATACAGTGACTAAACCAGAGAAGTTGACTATTCTTAGAGAAGAATTCTATAAATGTATATATTTGTTCACTTTTATTCATGATGAACAATAACAAAACCAAACTCCCAAATAGGCTTTTCACAATTCCTGGCAATCTCTTCTGTTTGGCTTGTTAGTGCCACTTCCCAGGAGGATTATTTCTTAGATAATCTTCCTCACTCAGATGTCCCAGTCTCCTATACCCTTTTCTCAATAACCACCCATAGCTGATGATCTCACCCAGTATTTTCACTGCCTTCGTCCTCTCCCCAACAAACCCATAATCCTGTCCAGATTAGCTCCATCTATTTCTTCACCACTTTTATAATGAAAGGAGCATCATTCCTTCTACCAAAGGCTAGTCTTCCATGTGTGCTCTGAAGCCCATCCATTTGACTCTTCTGAAACCTCTGCTTCTTGATTAGTTCTTCCTCTCTCCTTCCCTCTATGCAATCATGTCAGCAAAACATCTAGTATCTTCAACCATTATGTAAAAGGAAAACAAGCATCCAATGCCACACTCTCTCCCACTACTTGGTCATATTCTTGACCTCTCTCAGAGCCGACCTGCCCAGAAGGTTTGTCTGTATGGCTATCTCCAACCAAATCTATTTCCCTGCTGTTCCACTAGCCATTTCTGTTAAGGTCACCGATATTGCTAATGGTATTTCTATACTTAGCTTGCATGATATCCTACCAAGTTAAGTTACACATGTGTTCTTAAAATTCTCTTCTCTCCTGGCTTTCAAGAATGACATGTTTTGCTCTCTTTCCTTATCTTACTGATCCTTTTTCATGATCTCCTTTCTATTTCCTTCTCCTTCACCAGTTTCTACATATTGGAGTCATTTGTGGTTTAAACTTGAACTCTCCTCTCTATACATATGCTTTTACATGTAGTCACTCAGTCAGTTCAGTCGCTTAGTTGTGTCCGACTCTTTGCGACCCCATGAACCACAGCACGCCAGGCCTCCCTGTCCATCACCAACTCCCAGAGTCCACCCAAACCCACGTCCATCGAATAGGTTATCCCATTCAGAAATTGTAGTCAACTTATATATATTGTGAAGAAACAAATGCATTCCATTGTTGAGTAAACATAAATCCTATAAAAAGACATATCTTTTAAATTTTTGATTAAAGTCTTAAGGTTAAAATTTAGATTATGGAAATAAAAACTGAAGCTTTTAGTTACCAATTGAATAAATTGGACAGTCTCTTGATCTTTTTACTGTAGGCAGTCATATCTAGGACTGAGATTCAAAATAACAAGAAATAGTATATGTAAACATTTTAACTTAAGAACTTTGCCCACTTAGTACTCTTCTATTTGCATTCTTTATAAATTTATGTGGTCATCAGAATATATATATATATATATATATATATATATATATATAT
Organism: Budorcas taxicolor; assembly: GCF_023091745.1. NCBI lineage: Eukaryota > Metazoa > Chordata > Mammalia > Artiodactyla > Bovidae > Budorcas > Budorcas taxicolor. The sequence continues at coordinate 27,041,718 of NC_068918.1, forward strand.
AGGGGATTTTTATAATCTTACTGTAAATGTCAATTTCAACAAAACATTTGAGCATTAAAAAATGTGTTTTATGCCAAACAGAAGTGAATTAATAATTTTGTAATTAGTCAGTTAAAGAAATAAAAGTCTGTAAATTCTGAGTTCTGTAAGGAAAATGAGGCTGTGAACCATTTCCTGAACAGGACCTGAGTTTCTATTCTCTATATTTTTCATAAAAGGGTAATACTCACCCATCATTCTTTGGAATAAATAACTTGTCTTATTAATTATCTCATATACTTCTTAAACCCTGATTATCTCTGTGCTAAACCTTCTCACTTGTCCCTGTAATTTTCTTAATCTCTTTTGTATTTCATACATTTTTTATTCTCAAATCTATTTTGAAAAACTTCTTCAGCTGTATCAACCTTTCAGTAAATCTGTTTGAACTTTTGTCTAAAATTTTGTCTAATGTATCCATTTCATTTTTAATTTGAATTTTTATGGCTTTCTGACTCTAAATTTATATATATATGTATTTAAAATCTTTTAGTCTGCTTTCTGATCTTACATTATTGACTTACATTTGCAAGGCTTTTGAGAAGGTATTTTTAAATACATTCAATACAAAACATGTCATCTTTTCAACATATTCCAGGCTTGAAAATTCCAATTTTTTGAGTCTTTGTGAATCTAACACTGCTCATTGTTGTTTTAGTTAACTCTCACACATGATGCCTTGTTTCCTTAAGTTGTATGTTTTTCTATTTAATTAAGACCCACTAATTTTTCCTGACAATTTATCTCTGAAAATTATTTGAGACTTTGAACAATTTATGTGGAATATTTGCATTTGTTTCTTCTAACGATTTATGGAAAATAAACTAACTTTTCTTTTTTTCCCCTAACTTTTCAACATTAGTTTTTTTCACCACTAAGATACTTTAATTCAGTCAGTAAATTTATGTGAGAACACGTTTATAAATTATGTAGAATTTTTTTTTTACCCCTGTTCAAATTTAGTGTTAGGAAAGGTAAATTTACTTCTTCGTGATATATTTATTTCTTAATTATCTTAATACTGAAAAAATTAGAGAAAAATCATCTCTCTAAAAATATTAAGGTATTTTAAAAATAGATACTAATTAATATAGTGTGATTTGGTGGTATTAAACTAGACAAACAGGTAAATGAACCAAAATGGCAGTCCTGCATATATGGAACCAGACGTGGGATACAAGTGTTATTACAAATAAGTGGCTAAATTATTTTTCATTTTCTACTGAATAAATACTTCTGGAAATTAGGCTATATAGATAGTTATAAATGATATTAGATAGCTATATTAATCTATATAAATACACAAATTTCCAATTGATTAAGATTTAAGTGGGATACTGTTTATTATTGAACAGAAATGAGAAATGGATAATGTTTAGTATCTTCATGGGGTGGGATATTATCTTGTGTTTTAAGAAAGTATATTAAGAACTATATATACATAAGTATTCATCTCAGCAGATAAAAAGATGTTGAAGATATATATATTATTATACACTATTTAAGACACGTAAACAATTATTATTTGTATGTGCCTAAAATGTAAAAACAATATAGTGAGTGAAGTCGCTCAGTTGTGTCTGACTCTTTGAGACCCCAAGTACTGTAGCCTACCAGGCTTCTCCATCCAGAGGATTTCCCAGGCAAGAATACTGGAATGGGTTTGCCATTTCCTTTCCCAGGAAATCTTCTTGACCCAGGGATTGAACCCAGGTCTCCTGCACTGTAGGCAGACACTTTACCATCTGAGCCACCTGGGAATATAAGTACATCTTAAATAAATAATTTAAGTGAATGATAGCATTAGAAATGAAAGGAAAAAGTGATAGAGAGTTTTCAGACCACAATTCTAAAGATTAATTTTTAAAGAAATGATAATAAGATAAAATATTAAGATTTGTGTAATTGAGTTACAGGTAAGTATGTCCTTTTTTTTTTTTTGTATGCTCAAAATATTTCCAAACATTTTAAGTGGGTAAAAAAGAAAACAATGGCTATAATTACCTTTATTCTTTCAAAAAATTATATAATCTTCCCTGGAGTGAAGTGTCTTCTTAGGGGCCATGTGCTGCGGAGCATGTTCTGTTCACTCAGATGTTTAAGTATTTTTATCAGTTATGTACTCTGCTATTATAATATCTCTACATTTACAAAAGTAGATAAAACATATTTTTTATTCCCTTCTCCAAATGACAAAATCGTATGCCTACTAGGAATTTTCATGCTATTAGTTGTCATAATGAAAGTGCAGGCAGGATTAGGTCTACTAGAGGATCAGAAAGGCCATAAAGATAGGTAAAAGACAAACATTTCTAGGTTCCTTCTTCTCTGAACACAGCACAAACCATTCTGGCCATTGCGTTGTATCTTCATGGTGATTCTTACAGCAGTTCAGTCATCCCAGATGAATGGTAATATTTATGTCTATAAGACTTTGATATTTATTTGAACATGTGTGTTTCGGTTTTATATTATGTTCTATTTTCCTCCACCAATTCAAATCTTTTCTGAAAGTAAGCAGGGTATAAATTCTAAACTAAAAGCAAGTACTCCTAAAAAGTTTTCATGATGCACAACCATGCAGGGATCAAGGTCACAAGCTTATTAGAAATGATGCACACCCACAGTGCCATTTAATTCAAAAGCTCATTTGTAACTCTGTGAGGTTAACTCATTTACAACAGAGAAAAGTAAGTTGAAGTTTAAACAGTGTATATGAGTTTTCCATTTCTCAAAAAACTTAAATTTTCAACTATTTCCCTTTAATAATTGGTACTGTAGGGTTGCTGGATTCTTCCCTGTGCTTGCCTGACTGCTCAGATGTAGAATTTCTGATAGTACAGCAGCAGTAACTGAGGAGATAATTAACAGCAGTATTCAGAAACCCCTCGAAGAAGATCTCAATAATGTTCCTTAGCTCTGAACTTGATTTGCAACTTAGATATAATTGCATAAGCTGGTGGAAGCCTTATGAAGTCAGCCTCTGTTTGAGACTTATTTCCCAGAATAAATGTATAACACATTTTAAAATTTTATTTGACTTTTTTTTAATCAAAAGAAGTCTTTTAATGGTGTTTTGTTTATTCATGTGCTTGTTCCCACTACGTGCCACTCCAAATTTTAGACTTCCTTTGCTTTCCTAGAAGATAATGATGCTTTAATATGTGCATATATTTTTTTGCAACCATCGAGTGTCTTCAGTTTAAGCTTGTTTCTGTATCTTCAAAGAGATAGTTCCAACTGTTACAGTAACTGGGAATACGAACACTGGTGCTCCCAAGAGCTTTGGCAATATACACATAAGCTCAAGAGTTCTTCCTGAATATCTTACTTCAAGTATCTCAAGCTGGGGACCTCGGCATGGTCTTTCATGCCTCTCTGTCTCTAACAACCATGTAATCAAGCTTCAGCTCCTATCGATGCTGATTCTTTTGTCTCTGCATCTTTCTACAGCTCTCTTTTTCCTTTTATTCCCACAGCTTCTACCTTAGGGCAGATCCTCCTATTTACTTCTTCAGACTATTGCAGTAACTTGTTGATGGTCTCTTGCCTTTAATTTGGAACCATATAGTCATCCCCATCATCCCCCAATACAAACACTGTTGCTAAGATCACCTTACCCAGCACTGATATCACTTCTTCTCCCTTAAAAGAATTAAGCCTAAGCATTTTATATGGTATTAAGACTTTCACTACATCATGAATTATACATTCAGAGATCTCTTTTTATATTATTTTAATTACTAAAGAGCAAATGATAAAGACATATGAATCACTTTCGATTTCCTTATTTTAATTTTCCAAGTAAAATCTTCCAAAGGATTCATAAACTCAAATATTTGCTCAGCCCATCTGTTGATTTGCTCATTAGTAAAACTGAATATTTGTAGCATCTAGTGCTAGCATTTAAAGCACAGTTTACATCAGAGGAAAACAAGAAATTAAGTGTTTGTGATTCAAATAAATAACTTTAAATAAACTTTAATTCACCAAACTGTACTTTAATCAGGAAAACAAGAAAGCACATACAGGACAAATTTTGAATTTCACTATTGCCTACTTTGCTTTTGACAACATATTTTGCAAAGAATCTTGAATTGGAGAAAATTCTTTTTAAGGTCTCAAACAGAAAACTTTATTTTCCAGTTGCTTTACTAATGGAGGTGACTATATAGAATTTCAGCAATATCTTTAACAGGAATAAGAGCTTTCTAATGTGTATTGAGGAATTTCTTTTCTGTCATAAAAGTGCAAAGTAAATACTACTCTATCTCTCTTTTGCAGTCTCTCTTGGGCAAAAAAAATTAAGCTCATTTTCAAAAGTGTAGACATGTTTTTATGCCAATGACAAATATAAATGGGAGAAAAGCAACTGAATTTTCTCAGAATTCTACATAATCACTATTTTTCAAAAAATAGTTCCTCTCAAACAACTTGGTGACTAGCAAATTGTCAATTTAAAGTTAGGAGGCTCTAGGTGGAATCAACCACTTTAGAGAAACATCACAGATCTTTAGTATGGCAGTTGCTTGGTTATGTGGGTTGACACTTTGTATTACAAAGTAAACATTCATAAACAGTAAATTTTCTCTCTTGTGTCAATACTTATTAATATGCTAGTATTCAGTTTTAGTAGTGGTGTTATTTTACTTTACCAAAGGCAGAAGCCACTATGAATTATTTCCAATTCAATTTAACTTAGAATGGAGAAATTTCATTGAAAAAATTCTTTTTCTTTCCCTCCCTTTATCCCTCCCTCCCTTTCTCTCTCTCTTCCCTCATCCCCACCCTTTCTTTCTCTCTTTCCTCTCCCTCATTTCTCTTCCTTCTTTCTCTTCTTCTTCTCCCTCTCTCTTTCCCTCTGTCTTTCTCAATACATCCATACCTTATTTTATTTTATTTTGCTTTATACAATACACTATGTTTGCAGGTACTGTGGTTTTTTACAAGTTGAAAATCTGCGGTGACTCTGCTTAGAGCAAGTCTATTATTGCTATTTTCCAACAGCATTTGCTCACTTAGTGTATCCATATCACATTTTATTCATTCTCACAACATGGTAAACTTTTTTTATTATTAATACTATTTTTTATTATTAATAGTATTTTTATGGTGCTCTGTGATCAGTACTATTTAATGGTATTATAATTGTTTTGATGTGCCACAAATCATGCCCGTATAAGATAGCAGACTTCACTGATGAATGTTGTGTGTGTTCTTAATGCTCCACAGGTCAGCTCTTTCCTTTTCTCTTTTCCTCTTCTTGGCCTCACTATTTTCTGAGACATATCAATATTGTAGGCCAATCACTAACCCTATATTGGCCTGCAAGTGTTCAAGCAAAAGGAAGAGTCACAAGTTTCTCAATTTAAATAAAAAACTAAAACTGGTTAAGTTTAGAGAGGGAGTCATGTCAAAAGCCAAGTTAAGGCAAAAGCTAGGTTTCTTGTACTAAACAGTCAGGCAAACTGTGAATAAAAGGAAAAGTTCTTGAAGGGAAATTAAAAGTGCTATTCCAATGAACACATGAATGATAAGAGAGTGAAACTTTTTGTGAAACCTTCTTGCCTATGGAGAAATCCAGGATGGAGATCAAACCAGCCACAACATTCACTTAAAGCTTAATTCAGAGTAGGATGCTAAGTTTCTTCACTTTTATGAAAATTGAGAGAGCTGAGTTTGAAGCTAGCAGAGGTTAGTTCATGAGGTTTCAGAAAGAGGAGTTTTCAATAACATAAAAAATGCAAGGTGAAACAGCAAGGGCTAATGTAGAAACTACAGCAGGTTATCCAGAAGATCTACCCCTGAAAATGAATAAAAGTGGTCACACTAAACAACATTATTTTCAATGTAGGTGCAACAGCCTCACATTAGAAGAAGACACCACCAAGGACTTTAATAGCTAAGAGGAGATGCCAAAACCTATCTTCAAAGCTTCAAAGGACAGGCTGATTCTCTTGCTAGGCACTAATGCATCTGGGGACTTTAAGATGAAGCCAATATTAATTTACCATTCTGAAAATACTACGGTTCTGAGGAATCATTCCAAATCAATCCTTCCTGGGCTCAGTAAAAGGAACAGCAAAGCCTGGATGACGGCATATCTGTTTTACAGCACGGTTTACTGAATATTTCAAACCCACTGTTGAGATCTACTTCTCAGGAAAAAAAGGTTCCTTTCAAAATATTACTGCTTATTAACAATGCATTTGATCATTTAGAGCTCTGATGGAGATGTACATGAGAGTCATATTATTTTCATGTTGGCTAAACACAACATCCATTCTACAGTGCATGGATCAAGGAGTCTTATTATTTAAGAAAAACATTTTGCAAGTATGAAGCTGCTAGAGATGGTGATTCCTCTCATGGATCTTGGTAAAGTCAAGAATATCTTCTGGAAAGGATTCACCTTTCTAGATGCCACAGAGAACATTCATAATTAAAAAGATCAATACATCAACATTAATGTGAGTCTGGAGAAGCTGTTTCCAACCCCCACAGAAGACTTTGAAAGGTCCAGGACTTCAGTGGAGAAAATAACGGCAGACGTGGTGGAAAGAGCAAGAGATCTAGAACCTGAAGTAGAGACGAGATTTCACTGAACTGCTGCAATTTCCTTATAAAATTTTAACAGATGAGGAGTTGTTTCTTATGGATGAGCAACAAAAGTGGTTTCTTGAGAATGACCCTGCTCCTGATAAAGATACTGTGAATATTGTCAAAATGACAACAAAGGAGTTTAAATATTATATAAACCTACTTGATAAAGTAGCTGTGGGTTTTGAGAGGATTAAGATTAACTCCAGTTTTGAAAGAAGTTCTATTGAGGGTAAAATGCTATCAAACAGCCATGCATGCTAGAGAGAAATCATTCATAAAAAGAAAAGTTAACGGAAGCAACAAACTTTACTGATGTCTTATTTTAAGAAATTGCTATGGCTTTCCCAGACTTTGGCAATGACCACCCTGATCAGTCAGTTCCCATCAACATAGAGGCAAGCCATGCCACCAGGAAACAGATTATGACTCACTGAAGGCTTGGATGATGATTCGTGTTTCTTATCAATAAAGTATTGTTTAATTAAGGTATGTACATTTTTTAGACATAGTCTTATTGTACACTTAAGTGACTACATCATAGTGTAAACAATAATTTTATATGCACTAGGAAACTAAAAAATACACGTGAGTCACTTTGTTGTGATATTTGCTTTATTGTGATGGTCTGGAATCAAACCTGGATCATCTCTGAGGTATGTTTGTATTCCATTAAGAGTGTTCCTTAAAACTGGAATAGTTTGTCAAAGTGGGTTTCTTTTCTATAGTAATAATAAGCATTATCATTGCTTCTTTCAATTTAACTAATAATTTACTCACAAGTATGAAAGTGATGAATATATATGGATGTCTAAGGAACTTTCACGTTGTGATGAAAACAGCTAAGTCACAGGCATCAATGTGGCCGACAGTAGACAGTAGATGTATTGCAACTCTCTTTCCCAAGGGAATATTAAAGAGGAATTTAAAAGCTGAATGAACACTGACTACTACATAAGCTACGAGCACACTGTATACGCTTCTTAACAATAATGCAAATTAGAAACAGACCTCCTCATTTTCCTACACCCTGTGAGTAGCAGGCATATATTATTACTACATCAATTAACACATCAATACTTTAGGGCATGATGGGTTGTGATGGTCGAGGAAGTTGGAAGATGAAAGTAACTCCCTCTCCTCTCCTGAGAGAAATCAAATAGACTTCAATTGTTAGTTCTTACAAATAAGGATAGTATTTACCTTGTTTGACCTTATATCACCAAGACTTATCACCATGACTTTGAGACATTCTAGTTATTACTTTTGAAATAATTAATTCACCAACAAATTTGGAACTAGCTAATACATCTTCATAGTAAAGTATGACTATTTCTCTGTTCAGTGGACTCAAACACAATGTGTTAAAAAATGATGTAAAGGAGTATACAGAACTTCTCAATATCATCATCAAACAGATAGACCGCAAGGTTCTTTACTTCCCTATTTCCAGTGGTGGTGTATGCAAGACCACATACCACCCATACCCACCAGAATTACTATAAAATCTAAATAAAAGCAGCGTAAATAAAATATTTTGAAAGGGTCCTGACAAATATCATTGCAATAGAATTGTTTACCCAATGGCCCTCCTTATAAAAAAGACTGGAGCAATATTGCTGCTTTACTTTATTTTTATATCAAGGAAAAGATATATTGCAAAGTGCTTCATACCATGTGGAAGAAAAGAATTTCATCTTGTTTGTGGGTAAGTGAAAAATAGCTAATTTTCCTTATCTGTGCTTCACTGGGATGAACAGAAAACATATCACAAATAATAAATGTAGTAAAATACACAACACAATTTGTCATATTCTGTTTGGTGTCTCTGTTCCTTACTTCATCTTTTCCTTGAAATGATAAATAATATTCTCCCAAGCCAGACTCAGTTGTATAATGAATGCCTATGTTTCAAAATTTAGAATGAGCATTAAATCCCTTAGGAGGCCTTCTCTGACACTATGGTTCTACAATAATACTCCCTGCATGTTTTTCTATACTTACTATACAGAGTGCTATGAATATAGCTTTCTCACTAAGCAGGTTAAATTCACTGATGTTATAAGCACAACATTATTTAATTTTTTCTAATACTTGCTTCTCATTGTGCTTTACTAAACCCTTATTTCTCTGAGTTGTACAATCTTTATGAAATCATGTTCTATCTATCTAACATATTTCTATCAAGGAAAGGAGATATTAGTCTCCCCTTTTTAAAGTTCTTCCTAAACTTTACAAGTGATTTCCTGGGGCTTCCCTCCCTTACCTTCAGTAAGAGGAACCAGTTGAGCCTCTTGACTTTCACTGAGAGGGAGATGAAAAGAAGCAAGAGGATGGACTCTTGTAGGATGATATATCCACTGCAAGTGAGAGCTCAGGTTCCCTTCCCATTCACACCCTTCTCCTTGTACAGACCTCCAAAGTGGGTTTACCATTCTCTCCCCTGAAGATTCTCAACTAGAAGGATGACTTTTTTGAATTTAGTGCTGTGTCATTCAAATTCCACTCTAATTCTCTGCACCGTTAGAAAAAAAAAAAAGCAAGCAAACAGAAAACCTCAGGGACATACAGATTTCAATCAGTAACTCATACCACTATTAATCTATTTTAAAACATAATTTTTAAAATTATATTTTATGGCATCCTCCTTAGAGTGTAAGCCCAGTGAAGCTAGGGTCTGTGGCCTTCCCATCTTTGTGTCCCTAGGCATCTTGCATTACTTTCAGTTCAGTTCAGTTCAGTCATTCAGTCGTGTTTGACTCTTTGTGACCCCAATGAATCGCAGCACGCCAGGCCTCCCTGTCCATCACCAACTCCCAGAGTTCACTCAGACTCATATCCATCGAGTCCGTGATGCCATCCAGCCATCTCATCCTCGGTCGTCCCCTTCTCCTCCTGCCCCCAATCCCTCCCAGCATCAAAGTCTTTTCCAATGAGTCCACTCTTTGCATGAGGTGGCCAAAGTACTGGAGTTTCAGCTTTAGCATCATTCCTTCCAAAGAAATCCCAGGGCTGATCTCCTTCAGAATGGCAATGCTTTAGATTACAGTAAATGTTTTTTGACTAAATGCCTTAAGTGAAGCTAATTTTCTGTTGATTTAACAATCTCTTAAGATATGTTACAGTATTAACTTAACATGGAGATGTCAGAGTCTACTATATAAGATATTACACTAAGGGATTTACACTTAGTGTATTTACAAGTTTACTTATTCACTAGTTTGAGACCTCAAACCTGTCTGCAGAGAATTCATGATTATCAATAATTTATCATCAAGTTGAGAATTAGAAAAAAACGTCTCCCAAGATTTCGCCTTAGTGTAGAAGCAGTCGTTATTAACATCTGGGCACATTTGATTCCTCAGTTTATACCATGTCAACTATAACAAAAGGCCTTCAGTGAAGGGCCCAGATTAAGTTTGTTTTTAGAAAACTGTCCATTGTCATGATATGTGCATATACACACATAAACATGCAATTATATGGCACATATATTCATGACATACATATGATAAACATATAGCTATAACTGTAATTATATACACACACGATAAATACATAAACTATATTTATATTTCCTTTCTTTTATTTTTTTATATAAGGATGTTGAAGCAATGAATAAGATTATCTGAAAATGGACTCTAGGAATTCACTCCAGGTTGTTGATGTTGAGCTACCAGGTACCCTCTCCTCTCAAGGAAAGATGATGTACTCAGACTCAGTTTCTCAAGGATTCCTAGCAGGGATGACCACAACATCCTTTGAACTGTATGTGTACAGGAACAAGGCAACTAACGTTCCCATTGCTGCTGCTACTGCTGCTAAGTCACTTCAGTCGTGTCTGACTCTGTGTGACCCCATAGACAGCAGCCCATCAGGCTCCCCCGTCCCTGGGATTCTCCAGGCAAGAAGTCTGGAGTGGGTTGCCATTTCCTTCTCCAATGCATGAAAGTGAAAAGTGAAAGTGAAGTCGCTTGGTCGTGTCCGACTCTTTGAGAGCCCATGGACTGCAGCCCACCAGGCTCCTCCTTCCATGGGATTTTCCAGGCAAGAGTACTGGAAGCAAACATCAACGCTTTCTGGCAGCTTGATTATCTTTCCAAAATCAAGGCCGATTTCTTATGGTTTTCTGCATAAGATGAAAAACATATACCAATATGGAAGCCATGCCTTACTTAACAGATGCCCTGTTATGTGTTAGTATTGGATGATGGGAAGCTGGGGACGTGTGCATCTCTCTAATGCTTACTCTAACCTTGAGGCAGTCTAGTTTCCGAGACAGCACCATAGCTGAACTCATTATATGATGCTGTGGATGTCATCATGAACTCTGGCGTGTAATCTGGTGAAAAATAGAAAGATGAGTCCAATAGGAAAACTATTTCAAACAAGAGATAAACAACTGCAAAGGCAGATTTAATCAAGATTTTACTATGATAGATCCAACAAAATGCTCTTATCTTCTTCTCCTTTTTTTAAAATTAATCTTGCCTCTCAAAGAAATATAGGCTGAAATTATTGCTTACCTTCCTATAGGTTTTCTATCATCCTTGAAGACTGAAAACATAAGGAGGAGACAGAGGGGGAGGGGAGCAGAAGAGCAGAAAAATAACTAAAACAACTACTGGAGTTCCAATAAACACGGTTCTCTACCTTGTCAGTGAGAATTCAATGGCCATTAATGTCACCATTCCAAAAGAAAAATTACCCCCCGCTTTATCTATCAAATCAGTATCTACCCAGAAGAGGGAGAGTATCATAGATTGCAATCAGCAAGCAGCTCGATAAATTGTCTTAGGTTTCTAAGCCACATTAATCAGATCCTTGTTTTAACTGATATTAATGCAACATTTTCACAAACTGTATTGAATATTCACCTCTGCTATTTCAGGGATATTCTTGGAACCCCTTCAAACATTAAATTGTGGTTTATAATTCTATGGAGATAAGGGGCAGAAGTGGGGAGACAATATTTACATATTTGCTAGATTTTGTATAATTTTATATAACATTAAATTTTATATAATATTTCTTAATGTAGAAATTAAATAAATATGTTAATGCTGAGAGAAAACAATTCAGGTTGCCTTCATAAAAATGATGCAGTATGGTTGTGTTATATTGGATAAGTCATTTTCTTTCTTACTGATTCTAGTTTGGCTATTGCCTATCAAGTAGGTGTTTCCTGTATCTCAGTCTTTAAACCTTTTAAAAAATAGTTAAAAGAAAAATCTTTTATTCACTTAATTTTTCACTTATAAGCTATCATTATCTTCCTAGAGAACACTGATGAGAGATTCACTTGTTTTGTAGAAACTGTCATTAACTGCATGATCTGGTCATCCTACTTGATGAGGTAGAGTACTCTAAAGTACTCCCTCCCCTATACCTTCAAGTATAAATTTCCTAAAGTGAAATGTTTCTTCTCACATAATGTCTTTCCTGGGTGCATTTTGTTCTCAGCTAGACACTGTTTTGCTAGGGGCCAGTTAAATTTCTGCTGAGTATGGGTATAGATATAGAAACAGCAAGTAGGGGAGGCTTTGCCTTCTGGAAATACTTTATTAATTCTAAAAAGGAAGTGAGATACAAGCACCAAAATACTGAATGGAATGTCATTAAATACTAGGGTTCTGCAAGAAGGAAGTGAATTTTCAGACAAGGCTAAATATGACTATTTTAGAGATAGGTGGGTCATTTTATTAAACAGTTTCTTTAGCGTTCAAGAAGGAAACAAACAAACCTCTCCAAAGATTCTGTGAGCTAGACTTCTCTTATTTCCTCTAAGTTACCCAAGAACCCTGGTGGCCCAGAGCACTGACAAAGAGCATCAAGTGGCAATAACTGATGGTCGGTATCAAACACTGGCCAGAGGGAAGGTAAGTAAGACAGACATTGTCCTTTATTACAGCTTAGTGTGTTATGGGGGAAATCAAATAATGTGGAAAGAAAATAATAATAAACCATGAGTGATTCAAATCTCATCTATCCCAGCTTCTAAAGAAGAAGGTGCTTTTTGTTTGCTAGTCTAGTGATTGGAAAAGTGGCAATTAGTATCAGATTTTGGTTGTTACACTTTGTTTTTTTGTTATTGTGTGTTGATCTCTAGGTCCAACAACCTCCAAAGCATTGGTTACATAAAACATTGTGAGGAAATATGGAAGTGGAAATAGAAATACAGTAAAAACACAATACAGTGGCCCATTCTCTATTCCATGGAACCAGAGAAGATGCTTTGGGAAAATAAAGCTTAAACTGATTCCTCTTATGTAAATCAGAATTAGCCAGGGAAAATAAGGTTACAAGGATGTCTCACTCAGATGTGTATAGGTCTAGAAATGAGAGTTTTAGATGAAAGAAGGCTATGGATGCGTGCAGTCTAATTTTCAACACTGGAATATTTTCTAGATACATTTCCATTATTAACTTCTGGTTTGATTCATTATGGTCTGAAAAAAAGTTTTATATAGTTTTTTTTTTAATTTTTATTTTTACTTTATTTTACTTTACAATACTGTATTGGTTTTGCCATACATTAATCCTTTTAAATGTGCTAAGGCTTGCCTTATAGCTGATGATATGATCTACCTTGATGAAGTCTGTATACATGTGAACTGAATGTATATTCTGCTATTGATGAATATGAGGCTATTGATTAGTTGGATAAATTAAGCTGATGATATCATTTAGTTTGATGATGTTCAATTTTGTATTGAACAATTGATTACAGAGAAAAAAAGTAAAAGATTCCATGTGCAATTGTACATTTAATTTCAGCTTTATCAGCTGTGGCTTTATGTCTTTTGAACTCCTAGATAAAGCACTTAAAATTACTGTTTTGTGGTGAATTTATGCCTTTTTCATTATGAAATTTACCCGTGTATCCCTGATGAGTTTCCTTGTTTTGGAAGTTGCTTTTTTCTGCAACTAACATAGTTACCACAGTCTTTTTATTAATGTTTGCATGATTTTTGATCATGATTTTTTATCTGTAATTTACCTGTAGCACTACAGTTTAATTTTTTAGGGCAGTAGTTCATTCAGTCTTGGTACTTTACACTATCCAACAATTTTTGTCTTTTAAATAGTGTTTAGACTATCTGTTTTTAATATATTTATATGGTTACATTATTACTCACTATTTTACTTTTTGATTTTTGTTTTTCTTTTCTTCTTTTTCCCATTTCCTATCTTCTTTTGGATTATGTCAATGTATTTGAGAGTTTAATTTTTACTTACATTTGTGTTTTTTCTATTGTTTTTTAATATTTTATTTGATAAATATATATACTTTTTTATACCCTCTTCAGAGTTAACTTTCTACAACTTCAGTTAAAATCCAGAAATCTTACAACTGTACAGTCCTTTTGCCATAAATAAGACTTAAAGAAAAAATAATTTATTCTAATTATCCAGAAATATACAGCTTCTGTGACTCTTCCCTCCTTATAACTTTCCCTCTTTTAAGTCTCCCTTTTTTGAAGAACTGCTTTAGTTTTCCTTTTATATCAAGTTCTATGGCAATGGGAAAATTCTTATACTTTTCCTTCAGCAGAAAATGTCTATCTTGCTTTTTTCTGAAGATATTTTTGTTGGATACAAGACTCTGAATTAATATTTCTTTTGTTTCAGTCCTTTAAGAAAAGTGTTTCCCTCTTCTGTTCTTCTCTATTTTAATTTATTCTTGAAAGCAATCTAATTGCATTCAAATACACTTTTCTCTTTGTGTAATGTATCTTTTTTTTTTTCCTGCCTGTTTCAAGATTTAGTCCTTATATTTGTTTTCTGATAGTTTTACTTTGATGATTCAGAGAATGATTTTCTTTAGGTTTATCCTTTTGAAGATTGGCTGAGCTTTTTAACATATACATATGTCTTTTGTCAAATTAAGTTTTCAGCCATTATTTCTCCAAAGTTTTCCTCTTTCTATTTCTATTTTTTCTCTTTCTATTTTCCCTAGTGACTCAAATGTTAGGATTTTGGTATTGTTCCTTCAAATTCGGGCTTCTTAAGTGCTAGTGGTAAAAAAATCTGCCAGCCAGTGCAGGAGAGGTGGGTTTGATCCCAAGGTGGGGAAGATACCCTGGGGGAGGAAATGGCAATCCACTCCAATATTCTTGCCTGGGAAATACCATGGACGGTGGAGCCTGGAGGGCTACACAATCCAATGGGCTGCAAAGAGCTGGACACACCTGAGCACACACACATGACACCCTCCTCTACCAAACTCCGTTCCCTGAGTTTCCACTCATTTATTTACAATCTTTTTTATTTTGTTTCCTTCTACTATTCAGAGTGGCTAATTTCTATCAGCCTATCTTAAAATTTGTTGATTATTTACTTTGCTATCTCCTCTCCATTATTGAATGCATTCAGTGAATTTTTATTTTAGATATTATACCTTTTAGTTCTCTAATTCTCCTCTGTTTTCTTTTTTTATGGTCTTTCTTTGTCTCTCTTACTGAAAACATATATTTATTTCCACACATTTCTAAAGCCTTCATCTTTAACTCATAAAGGATGATTATAATACCTGCTTTTACAGTCTTTGATATTTTTTGCTTTTGGCATTTGTTTATATTCTTTTGTCTTATTTTGGATTGTGTCCTAGATGTTTTTATATCATGTTGTGGGACTTGAGCCCTGTTAAAATCATCTGGAGAATTTTAATTTGTGTGTGTTTTCTGTCAATAAATTATGTTAGATTTAGAATACAAAGTTGATCTCATCTTCTGTGTGCAGTGATTCCAATTTCAAGTTCAGTTTTCAAATTCATTGCTATGCTCTTCAAATCTGTGCTATGCATGCCCCACTCTGAAGTTAATTTAGGACTTGGCCATTGGTTTATATAACAGATCAAAGCCTGTGCTATTGTGTCTTTGGGTCTGTTTCACACATGTGCAGCTCAAGACTTAGTTCACCTGGAGTCTAAGACTTATGTTGTTTTTTATATAGAAATTAGTGTATAAGCGTCTTTAGCTCTCCTTCTTTGAGGTAAGGTGAGGTAAGGTGAGGTAATGTAAGGTAAGGTGAAGTCGCTCAGTCGTGTCCGACTCTTTGCGACCCCGTGGACTGTAACCTACTAGGCTTCACCGTCCATGGGATTCTCCAGGCAAGAATACTGGAGTGGATTGCCATTTCCTTCTTCAAGGGATCTTCCCGACCCAGGGATCGAACCCGGGTCTCCCACATTGGAGGCAGACGCTTTAACCTCTGAGCCACCAGGGAAACTTTGAGACTTCCCCTATATTCTCTAGCTCCTGGAAGTCCTTTCCCATTTCATCTAGCCAGGAAAATTGGTTTACTTCATGGTTTAAGTCCCTATGCTCTTGTTCAGCAATGGACACTGGAGTTGCCTTTGAGGCAACAGAGTAATAAAAAAGGGCAAAAGAAAAAAGAGTTCTCTGAAACTTACTATTTGGTCCTCAGCGGACCCTTTTCTTTCTTCTTCTGTCCAGAGTACTGGATTTTCTGTCTGAACTTTAGCTACACACACTATTGTTTTTCTTGGGGATAATGCAGTTTTCCAAAGGGACTAACTTCTTTTCAAAACCAAAAATCAAAGGAGGAAAAAATAACTAGGAAATTCACCATTGATTTTGTCTTTCAAGTCTTGACTTTCCTTGTGAACCCTTCCATATGTAATTCCTTCTTGTTCATGTTTTCAGTTTATATTCTGCCCAGAGTTTACAGAAGCAATTCATGGTGGAAATAGGCTATAGTTGGCTTACTCCATTTGACTGGAGTAAATAAAACTTGGAAGTAAATAAAATGATTATAAAGGACCTATGGACTTAAGGGTGATCCCTAAGGTTATCTCTGGTTAGAGCTATACATGTGGATTGTAAGGGCTCTCATGGGGTTCAATTCGCCCCAGAAGCTTTGACAAGTGAAATTTTCAAAAGAAAAAAGTTAAAAGTTTTAAGTTCTACCCAGAGATCAAGAAGGATTAACATCTGAAAAGTATCCATTTAAGGACATAGATGTCATTGGTAACCTTGCCAAGAACAGTTTACATAAAGTCATAGGGCCAAATGATAATGATTGATTGGTGCATGGGAGTTGAAATAGATACTTCAAGTTTAGACAGTGCAAAATGGAATGTGGCTGTGAAAAAGAGAAGATAGGGCAGAAGCTGGAGGAAGAAGTTTTAGATTTGAGATATTTCTTTTTAAGTTCTATTTTTAGGGGACTTTCTTTGTTCTGAAACTGGAAGTGGCCTTAGTACTTTAAAATGCTAATAGGATGAAACCAGTAAAAAAGGAAAGGCTAAAAGCATAAAAAGAAACGAAGTCTCTGAGATGGTGGCAAAAAAGGGATCCTAAGCACAGGTGGAGCCACTCATTAAGAATGAAGAAAATAAAACTTCAGAATAATGAAAAATATTCAGAAAAACTCTGGAAAACTCCAGTGAATTACTGGTATATAAGTGGCTTATTCCTGAGTCTATTTCTGAAAAACCCAAACTAGACAACTCTGTAAGTATTAATCTAGCCCTGATTTCACATTCTTTACAATGTTCCAACTTCATCTATGCAAATGTCTATTTTATATCTCTACTTTTTAAAATGAAAAGTATCTCAAGCCTAATATGTTCAAAGCAGAGCTCTTCATTCTTTTAAAATGCCGTTCTTTTTTCAGTCTTCTTTCTTGTAGTAAACTCCATCCCCCTTTTTAAGACAAATAGTCATCTTTCATTTCTCCCTTCCCCTTTCAATTTGCCCTTTAACCATCAGTAAGTAGAGTTGACTTTGAGATTTCCAGAATTTATTTAAAAATGTCCATGTACATTCATCTGTATTGCTACTGCTCTACTAAGCCATTGATCTTCCACCTGTATTAACACAATTGTCACTTGATTTCTCTAATTGCTGCATCTTTACAATCTAATTAATCAAATAGTTGCCACAAAGGTCTTTGTAAATGTACCTGAAATCATGTCCTTTGATGTTTAGAAAACCAGTGGTTTCTTGCTGAACTTAGAAATTTCTGCTTATTACCATGTGTACATGCAGGAGGATGTGAAATAAATATTTAACAGCTGGTGTGGAATGACCATTCACCAGTGAGACAATACACTAGGCAGATGTATAATGAAGTACTTCCTAATAATGAATTACCAGCCTTTCCTGACAGTGCCACATGCCCACATTCTCCCTCACTCATGCTTCCCCATCATGGTGTCCTTCCAAACATTGCATTTGACTAGAATCTTCCCATTCCTGGCTCTTTCCCTTTCCCTATATTATCTCAGACATTATATTCTCTGTGAAGCATTCTCTTACCAATTAATAGCAAGTCCTTACCATGCCTGGCTTAGTCACTATCTCACCTGTGTGCTTCATATTCTTCATGGGACTGAAAACTATATATGAAACTATGTCATACATTTACTTGTATCTTTTGTTCTCCTCAAATAGAATTTAAATTTATCAAGAATATGGATCTTGGCTTGTATTCTCACCATAACCAAGGACACTGCCTGTCATAGGGCAGACATCTAAGGCTCACTTATTAAATGACTGAACCTAAACAGCACCTAAAATGCAGAGACATTATTTTGGCAACAAAAGTCAGTCTAGTGAAAGCTATGGTTTTTCCGGTAGCCAGCTATGGATGTGAGAGTGGACTATAAAGAAAACTGAGCGCCAAAGAATTGATGCTTTTGAAATGTGGTGTTAGAGAATACTCTTGAGAGTCCCTTGAACTGTAAGCAGATCTAACCAGTCTATCCTAAAAGAAATCAGTCCTGAATATTCATTGGAAGGATTGATGCTTAAGCTCCAATACTTTGGCCCCTTGATGCAAAGAACTGACTCATTTGAAAAGACCCTGATGCCAGGAATGATTGAAGGCAAGAGGAGAAGGGGATGACAGAGGATGAGATAGTTGGATGGCATCACTGGCTTGATGGACATGAGTTTGAGTAAGCTCTGGGAGTTGGTGATGGACAGGGAAGCCTGATGTGCTGCAGTCCATGAGGTCACAAAGAGTTGGGCATGACTGAGCAACTGCATTGAACTGATGAATAAATAAATGTAAGAATAGATGCATAAAAAAGTTATAAAAATGTAAAATAAAAGTAAATCATCAACTTTATAATCTATCGATTCTGTTTCTAGCCTACTCATAACTGTCAGATCTATACTTTGGAATTCCTACTGAAATGCTCATCAGCAACTAAGTCTCCATGTGAATTCATCCCTTTACCTTGAAGTTTTCTTCTTTTATTTTCTGTCATGTTACCTGAAGCACACTCATCCTATCACGTTTGCAATACAGTTTAAAAGGTGGGCTTTGAATTAGAATTTAATGGGTCCAAAATTCACATCTGCCACTATCATGTGTGGAAAAGCTGCTTAACCTCTTTGTGACTTAATATTCTTCTCTATAAAATAATGATAGTGAAAATATTTTTTAATATATTTGTTGGGAGTATTATAAAATTAATTAATTCATGTAATTCTTTGAGATTATGCCTGGCAGAGAGCAAGCATTCTTTAAAGCATAGGATTAGTAGTTGCAAAATGAGAAATATGGAAGTAATCTTTGCTTCTCCAGCAATCTTACTTTCCTTATCTGCTTGGAACACGGAATCAGCAAATATTTCCCCAATTTAACTTCTCTAATAAATCTAATTAGTATTCATATCTGCACCATATCTTCACTATTTACTGCTGGAAAAGCTTTACTGTTCCCCTGTTGCTCCATCTCTGCCTTGTTGTCAATTCTATCATAATGTTCTTTCTAAAATAAAAACTGGTTTCTGATTTTCCTGCCTATAATTTCTCAATAACTTTTTATTGTCTTCAGGATAAAACCTAAACCTAGAGAGATAACCTGTCATTTTCCATAACTCCCTTCTGGAAACCCATCCTTAATCCACACTGATGGTTTACAATTGTGCCCATGTTCAGCTGCTCTCTGGCCTCTGAGCTTTTGCTTACACTGCTCACTGTTTGAAGGGTAGCCTTCTCCTGAAATTCTCTTTTGCCTCCTTCTCCTCCCAACACCCTTTTATTTAGCAAATGCCAATTAGTCTTTTCTAGGAAATTAATTAATTTGAACTTTTAATTTTTTATTGGCATATAATTGATTAACATGTTGTGTTAGTTTCAGGTGTATAACAAAATGATTCAGTTATACACATACATGTATCCTTTTTCAAATACTTTTTCCATTTGTTGTTATTCAGTTGCTAAGTTATATCCGACTCTTGGGGGACTGCAGTGTTCTAGGCTTCTTTGTCTCTCACTGTGTCCATGAATTTGCCTAAGTTCATGTTCATTGAATCGGTGATGCTATCCAACCATCTCATCCTCTTTATCCATTTAAGTTACTATGTAATACTGACCAGAGTTCCCTGAACACGCTGCTATATTTAAAATGGATAAGCAACAAAGGCCTACTGTATAGCACAGGGAAATCTCATCTGCCTTTAAATTTCTCATCACCTCTTTATTTGACTGACTTAATGAATGAAGGTCTATTAAGGGCCTATCACATACCTGGGTATTTATAGTTATTGTTGCCTAAATAATGTCATACACTGTAAGCCAGATTTCTTCTTGTAGGCTTTCTTTTTTTTTTTTTTATTCCAGACTACATTTGACTTCAGATTTAAGATCTCAGCCTTTATGTGGCTAGGAAAACTGCATTTTCATAAGTGATTATTTTTCCAAATAATTTTGATTTAATTGAACTTCCTTGTAGTTCCTCCTCCCAACAGCTGGAAATATCATTAAAAGGGTTTCTTTACTAATTTCCCAGATATCATTTTCAAGTTCCTGTATGTCTATGTGAATTTATGTGAATTTTAAACTTAGAATAGACAAATATCAATGAGTGGTTATAAAATAGTTTGTCCATTGTTATTCCGAATCTAATTTAATAAATAAGAAAATTATTATAGTTAATTACAGATAGAACATTATTTTGTTATGATTGTTAAGTGGGAAGCAGGTAATGATAATTTAAATATGGTTGGTCACATTCATTGTAATTGTGAAAATTTGCTGCTATTCCTGAAAAATAAAGCTAATGTAAATGTATTTGCTATCATGAGAGATATTTGTCATATTCAGTTCAATTTTAACTTCTTCTTAACAGGTTAAGGTTCATTAACTTCTAACCTACAGGAATCACATGGCGAGTGAAATAAGAACTCCCTGGTTATTTAAAAAACTGCACTTCTCTGAACAACTTCTCATCAATAAACCAAAATGAGACTGCTTAAGGATTATAGTTTAATGCAGAGGTTGTAAATGTTGCTGGGTTGCTAAAGATGAGGAAATTCTGAGTTGTTGACTAGAAACATTTATTCTTTGATGAAATGTCCTCCAACTGTTAATTACATAGACCCTGAAAGAATAATTCAGTTCCAATTCATCATGAAGATAGATGAGATCATGAAGTTATGGCACAAAAGTTTCTGTATTTTAATTCAATTGCCCACATTACCAAGAAACCCCCATAGGGTCCTTAAAATTGCCCAATATTTAGTAACAACATCTTTATATTTCAAAAATAATGTTTTTCTTGACAGGAATCTCTTCAGCTTGGCCATTAAACCCTTATAAAAATTCACAAATGGTACATCATCCAAAATGGAGATTTCTATATTGTTTCCCTGGGGCCTGTGGGGATTTTCAAGAGCAGTTCCAGTGCCACTCTGTTTGGAGGAAGTACTGGGGCAGAGTTGAGTGGATGGGACTCCAGTCCGAGCTAATATTTTCACTAGAGTGACCCTTCTCTTGCATAATTATACCAGGGATATCTACATAAAGTTTGAAAATTGGATTCTAGTAAATATTAAGGACAGAATAGAGGTTGAGGTATTTAAAAAACCTTGTACCTCAGCTCCTCATAAATTGTGCATTTGTTAGTGTTATAAACTTATTTTTTAAAGTTAAAATGGATTCTGAGGCTAGTGAATGTTTTAAGCACATTATTCTCAAGTAAGCCTATTTACCCTTTGAGTACATTCAGTTCAGTTCAGTTCAGTTCAGTCACTCAGTCATGTCCGACTCTTTGCGACCCCATGAATCGCAGCACGCCAGGCCTCCCTGTCCATCACCAGCTCCTGGAGTTCACTCAAACTCACATCCATCGAGTCTGTGATGCCATCCAGCCATCTCATCTTCTGTCATCCCCTTCTCCTCCTGCCCCCAATCCCTCCCAGCATCAGAGTCTTTTCCAATGAGTCAACTCTTCGCATGAGGTGGCCAAAGTACTGGAGTTTCAGCTTTAGCATCATTCCTTCCAATGAACACCCAGGACTGATCTCCTTTGGAATGGACTGGTTGGATCTCCTTGCAGTCCAAGGGACACCCAAGAGTCTTCTCCAACACCACACTTCAAAAGCATCAATTCTTCGGTGCTCAGCCTTCTTCACAGTCCAACTCTCACATCCATATATGACCACTGGAAAAACCCTAGCCTTGACTAGACGGACCTTTGTTGGCAAAGTAATGTCTCTGCTTTTGAATAGGCTATCTAGGTTGCTCATAACTTTTCTTCCAAGGAGTAAGCATCTTTTAATTTCATGGCTGCAGTCACCATCTGCAGTGATTTTGGAGCCCCCCAAAATAAAGTCTGACACTGGTTCCACTGTTTCTCCATCTATTTCCGATGAGTACATTAGAGGCCACTAAATACACTATCAATTCAATAGTGTTCATTATAAGCATTTTATGTTATAAGTAGTATACTTATCTTCAATGAATATTTCATAATCAAAATTACAAACAAATTGCAACTTAAAATGATGTAAATGTGTTTAGGGTGATTTGGAAGTAGTTGTAACCATTTCATAAACCATCCATGGAACAGAAAGTTGTACACAGACACCAACACTCTGTAATTATTTAACAAACATTTCACAATACAATGCATAACTCTTACAATATAACTTGAGTGGTTTCTGGTGTGTACAATTGTTCTTTGCTGTAAACCTTACATAAATAATTTGTAAGTTCTCTATGCAATGCTGTATTTCCTCTTCTACATATCTGGAAGTCATTTTTAAACATATAACTCTTCTTTGCTAAATGGGAATATATCACCATGCAGTACTACAAGCGCATTTTGGGGAATAATTGTCTTGAGTTTTGGAAATTATGAGTTAAAGCCAGAAATTTAAGCATATACCTCTGTATCAAGACTAACATGAGAAAATTCACAAAGTAAGGAACATCATGTTTGAAACTTACAAAAAAGTCATTATCAATGAATTATTCCTGTATGTGTAGAAGGCACCTACAAAATATTAAGCATCATGGAAAATTCAAAAGTAATAAATAACATGATATGACTCCTTCACTCAAGAAACTTTAATTTCATCTGAGGCAATAGTTATTAAACATGGAGACCCGGGTTCAATCCCTGGGTTGGAAAGATACCCTGGAGAAGGAAATGGTAACCCACTCCAGTATTCTTGCCTGGAGAATCCCATGGACGGAGGAGCCTGGTAGTCCAAGGGGTCGCAAATCGTCGGACATGACTGAGCGACTTCACTCTTCACTCACTTAACTCAATGACATATTCAGCTAATTGCTCCATTTCTAATACTTCACTGCTGTAAAAGTCTACCACAAATTCACATAAACCCGGAATTAATAGGCTCTCAATTCTCCTAGTCAAATGCTTTATACAACTCTTTCCTAGCTAATTCTCTGCAAGTAAGTTTGTTCTCAAAAGTCCCTGCTTATTAATACCTTTGAGTCATAGCCCCACCAACTTCATCATTGGGAAATCAAGCGCATGATAGGAAAAAAATCAAAGCCATTCAACACATGTTCCAATTCACTCCTTAAAGCTCAAACAAACAAAATAATCATTTTCTCCCTATGTTTATTTGCTTCTTTCCTAGTGCAAAGATAGGCCAAATTTTTATAGAGGTAAATATTTTCATATACAACTAATATGTACTCATTTCTTTTTCTAAGACTTTGAGTCATCATTTTTTTCTCTTACATCCTCCAGGCTGCTTCCATCAACTGTATTTTCACTAATCAGTAAACATGCTCAGATCTTGCTGCTGCTGCTAAGTCACTTCAGTCGTGTCTGACTCTGTGCGACCCCATAGACGGCAGCCCACCAGGCTCCTCCATCCATGGGATTTTCCAGGCAAGAGTACTGGAGTGGGGTGCCACTGCCTTCTCCAATGCTCAGATCTTAGCTATACTAATTATGCACAAACAAAAAGCAGTAACCACCAAAATAACAAACAAGCAAATAAAACTTTCCCTCCTAAACCAGTGGCCTTTTTTCCTCCTATAACCATATTTTTTTAAAAATAATCAACCTGTCAGCCCCAGTTTATCACCATTCAGTCTTCACTTTGAACTCTACTTTCATCCTTAACTATTAAATTGAAAATTTTCTCCTTAAGGTTTCCCAAGGTCCTAGTAATAATTCTACTGACTACAGCCTACCAGGCTCCTCTATCCATGGGATTTTCCAGGCAAGAGTACTGGAGTGGGGTGCCATTGCCTTCTCCAATTAAGGATCATAGGTGAAACTAAAGGTCATGATGATATTTATTTTGTAAGTTTGTGCTCTGAACCATGAATCTTTGTGATTATAATGAGTAGAATTTAACACATCAGCCTTTAATACATATGTGCTGAAATGAATATGACAAAATTCTTTAGTCTGTGAAATCCAAGAAAGCTATAAAATAATCAAATCAGCAGTGGTTCCAGTTGAATTTTCTGTCACTTCAACTTTAGGGTAGCATTTGGTGCTGTTGAACCATAACCTTCTCTTTGGAACTTTTTCTTCTAGTGCCTTTCATTAAATTACTCAGATTCTATTGGTTAAATCGGACTTTGCAGAATATGCTCTCTTGAAAGTTGATGGGACAAACTGAGTTTTGAAACAAATCTCAGATGGCGAGTGAGGTACGTATGGGCTTTGCAGATAGATCTGAAAATCAGGAGCACTTAAGTACTGAAAAGATCCGGTTAAACAGTGGATGAGAGTTGTCAGGCAGACATTATAGACATGATTCATAAGTAGGGAAATCTGCCAACAGGCACATTCAGCATGACAAATAGTGTTCAAGGAATAGGTAGATAGATGGTTGACATTCAGGTATAAGAGGCCCATGGTCAGCATCAGAGAGTTAGCAATGAGGGGTCTCATCTCCACTCATAGGCCAAGGTCTATAGAAAGTGAGATGGCAATCTTGAGATCTTAGAATATATTATCGCAGAAGTACTCAGGTTCAGATCTGAGACACACTTTTCCAATCTGGTGCAGTGCCAGAAAGTGTAACAATCAGCAAATATTTTGATTGTTAAGATATCTGTCTACATAGCTTTTAAGGCCAAGGACAAGGCAAGCAAGATACTTTTCTTAGAAAAAAATATTTAAGGGAAAGTCAAAATATTAAGTAATCAAGGTAAATAATATTTCAATGCAATATTTTAAGAATCAAATTAAGGTAAACATTCATGATAAACAAAATAGTGAAGTTTAAATTGTTAATGTCTTTCACCTTAAGTAACAACATAAGATATATTGTAAAGCCTTGGGCAACTAATTGTCAAACGCCTGGTATAAACAATGAGTACTCTAAGTGCAAAAGAACAAGAGAAAATTCTGACTTTGTGAGAACTAGAAAGAGTTTGAGAGTAGGAACTGATCTGGATTTTGAAGGAGAAACAGAAATAGCTGATATTAAAGGCAATAAATACAGCCATGTTTTGTAAGGATCACAAACATCCTGTAAAAAAAGGCAAAGTCCGTTTTATTCACCAGATTCTCTCTTGGAGGCCACATTGCCTGCCTTTGGAAAAATTATTTTGATTCTCATCACAGGGTGAGGATTAGATTTTAAGGACATACTTTGAGAAATAAGATATGATTCATTAATGAACTTGTTTAAGGTAACTGATAGCACTTTTTTTAATGTGGCAAAAACAACCACTTAAATTCATGCTCCCAGAAATTTCTAAGTACAAGACAAGACTGTCAGCCGCATGCATCTTGAGGTGGAGCAGGTCTTCAACATCTACATTCTACCTGACTGAAACTCTATACCTACTAGGCAAGCAATAACTCCCCATGCCCCTATCTCCAGTTCCTAAGTGCAAGTTTTGTTTGTTTGTTTTCCATTTTGAAGATTGTAAATGGTTTGATATACCTTTATGATGTGTGGAGACAGAAGCTGAGTAGGTCTGAATCTTCTCTCTGTAAAAGAGGAAAGCATCATCAGAGACCAAGAAGACTTACTCTTTGTCACTACTTCAGGACATAATACACTGAATGGGAAAAGTTATACAGTCTTCTCTTACTATGTTAAAAGCATTTTATGAACCAGGTTAAAAAAAAAAAAGAGTCTGCTGCCTCTTCTTCCAAGAATTGGCTTTCTAGGATATAACGCAGATAAAATAAAAGGAGAAATGAATGAATATATACTGAAACCAAGATGCTTAGTTAGAGGGAAACTGAGAAGAAGGAAGAAGGGATGTAAAGTTCTGGGAACAAGGCAGATGGGGGTCTAGTTTTTCATACAGTAAAGTTGACTCCAAAATCATCTTAGCATGTGTGACCATACAATTCAAAGATTCTGCCTTTATTCAGCAGCCCTGAAGTAGAACTGATCCTTTTACATTGCAATTGGACTGTAGTCATTAATATAAACTGTTCTATATTGTAAAATATGAAAATATTGAGAAAGAATAAAATTCCACCTCTCCAATCAGTAGCAAACATGAGATCTGGAAAACTTTAAAATTCTAGGATAAAAATAAAATCAAATTGATAACAACACAAGAACTTTGAAAAATACTGAAGTGTTAAAAAAAAGTATTTGATAAAAATGGAACACATTCTTAAAAATAATTTCAAGAATATAAACAAAATAAATGTACTCAAATTTTTTGTTCAAAAACCATTCACAGCTTTTCAACATAAATACCTCATACAACATTTCTTGCTTAAAGACAATGGAGTGATATTTATTTATAAGAAAATGTTGAATATGTATAAAAGGGACAGAATGACATTAGTCAGAACATATAAAACTCTTGTGCATATTTTTTGGGAGTGGATTCAAAGATGAAACAAAATTTTAAACTAATCAAAGTCAGGAACTCAAAAAATGGAAGCACATTTTTCCATTGTATAGGTGTAGAATAGGTAAATAATCTCATATTTCTGGAACTTACAAAAGTAATTAAATTTGCCATTGTTGAGAACTATCTGTTGTATTACTAGTCTAAGCCTGGATTGTAACACTAGATTACCTGGGTTCAAACTGGGCATGAACCATTACTAGTGTTATGAATTATTTTTCAGTCTGACAAACAGAAATATTAACATTGCATACCTCTTTGAGTTGTGAAATTACACACATAAAGTTATATGTCAGGCACTTTAGTAAGTCCTTGAAAAATGATAGATACTATTGTCAGACTTTGAGACATCCTAATTTTTTTATTATTATAAGTAATGTTTAGTTTATTTGCTATGCTTCTTTGTATGGAAGCCATAATTTCCAATGAATTAAATAATAGAAGTAGAATTTCTGGGTCAAAATATATAAACATTTCAAAGGTTTTTAATAGCAGTCAGACTATATAAGGATATACCTAAGAATACATTTCCCTTCTTCCTTTTGAAGATGATTCCTTTAACTTAAAGGCACAAAATTTTAATTAATAGGCAACACTGATATACCATTACTTAAAAATGGAACTTGTAATCATTAAGTTGGCATGTTTTTACAATTTGAAATAATTTTGTGTGTGTGTGAATTGCCTGTCTCTGCAGGATATGCATATTTACACCAGGATATTGATATTTTACTTGTTGATAAATAATCCAACATTATTTTTTATAAAGATAGAACCATATCATTAAAGTTGTAATTATATAGTAGTATATGGAGTATATATAACAATAGATTAATTAACAATGACTGAAATATATGGAGATAAACTCTTTATCCTTCATGGTGGAAAATCATGAATATTAGATTATCAATATAATAATAAGAAATTAAACATAGCCTAGCAAGGGAGAAAACAAAATAATAAGCAAGGGAATTTAGACCAAAAAACAAAAGAGAATTAGAAAATTTGCTTAAAACATGATGAAAGAAATTTTAAATATTAGATTTGACAATGAATTTAAATAAATTAATGTTCTATTAAATCATTAAGTATCTTTGAATGGGTTTTACAAATGACTGAAGTATACAATTTGGGGGAAAGGAAAAATTAACATCAAATGCAAAAGCAATACAGTATTGTAAAGTAAAATAAAGTAAAAATAAAAATTTATATTAAAAAAAGAATAAAACCAATAAGCTACTATAAAAAAAATCAAATGTTACAGAAAATTTAAAGTATACTTGAATTTTAAAGTAAAACTGAGAAATTTTTAGTTTAAAAGGAAAAATTAGAGGCTAATTTCCTCTAAGTTCTTTTAAATGTGTAAATCTAGACCATTTTCTTTTTAATTTGATATTCAAATGAAAATAAATTAGATCAAATAGTCCCTATGTATAAACATACCTGTGTAAATTAGGGCTTCCCTCACAGCTCAGTTGGTAAAGAATCTGCCTGAAATGCAGGAGACCTCGGTTCAATTTCTGGGTCAGTAAGATCCACTGCAGAAGGAATAGGCTACCCACTCCAGTATTCATGCACTTCCCTTATGGCTCAGCTGGTAAAGAATCTGCCTGCAATGTGGGAGACATGGGTTTGATCCCTGGTTTGGGAAGATTCCCTGGAGAAGGGAAAGGCTACCCACTCCAGTACTCTGGCCTGGAGAATTCCATGAACTGTATAGTTCATGGGGTAAATGAACCTGACTAAGAAATCTAAAAATTAAGGAATTAATTTTTAAATAAATTGATTATTTGGGGAAAAAACAAGTTAGCTGGTTTGTCACTCGTACAATACCTAAATAAATCCAGAACATTTGAAAACCAAAAGTGAAATGCAATCATTTAAAAGAAAAACAGAGGTAAATGTAATCATTTAAAAGAAAAGGGATACATTTTTTAAATAAATTTAAAAGAAAAATAGAGGAAAATGTAATCATTGAAAAGAAAATAGAGGTAAATTTTTACTGAACTTACCAGCACACAAAAGTTTTTCTAAGCTTATGAAGAATGATAGAAATTTTACATATTTACATCATTAAACTTGGCACTATAAAAATAAGATCATTTAGATGCAAAAGAAAACTATAAATAAGTTATACAGCAATTTTAAAACTATGAACATATGGGCCACAAATATGACAAACATTGGGTTAGTGTCATGTATAAAGGAATCTTAAAATACACAGAATAGCACTGAAACATGTATATCATCATATGTGAAATAGATCGCCAGTTGAGGTTCAATGCATGAGACAGGCTGCTCAGGGCTGGTGCACTGGGATGACCCTGAGGGATGGGTTGGGAAGGAAGGTGGGAGGGAGGGTCAGGATGGGAAACACATGTACACGCATGGCTGATTCATGTGAATGTATGGCAAAAACTACCATAATATAGTAAAGTAATTAGTCTCCAATTAAAATTTAAAAAAATTTAAAAATATACACAGGAAAGCACTAGTAAACCAATAAAAGGCCATAACCTGACAATTCCCAGGATATTGATCCTCATTAGTGATGAGACTAAAATTAAAACAGCAATGACATTGCTTCAGTATGAAGTTGCTTAAGATATTTAAAACTTATAAGTCAACATGGATGAAGAGAAAGTGAAAATAGTTACTCTCATGCTCTCCTAGTGAGCGTGTTTATCATGTGAACTTCCAGTTATTACAAAATATATGTCAGGAGCTTCAATAAAGTCCTCAGCCAACCTGGTTATTTTTTTCCCTGTATGTTTTCTAATGAAAAGAATCAGACATAGGTGTGTATATGTGATCTTTACACACAATAATATTATCAGATTATTATTTATTAAAGCAAATATTAGAAACAATCTCAACAGATTCATAGTAAAGAAGTTATAGAATATAATTATAGGGGAAAGCCATGTATAATTAAAATTATATTGGAATAACATGCAATAACATGATAAAAAGTTAATTATGTAATGTTCAGTGAAGAAAATGGAATATTCATTGGAAACAGTATACATAAAACGTATATCTCAAAGACAAAATGGAATAGACTATGACAAAATATGGATAATCACTTGTATCACATGGAGTCAAGATTGTTGGGAGAAATATCAATAATTTTAGATATGCATATGACATCACCCTAATGGCAAGAAGTGAAGAGGAACTAAAGAGCCTCTTGATGAAGGCGAAAGAGGAGAGTGAAAAAGCTGGCTTAAAATTCAACATTCAAAAAACTAAGATCATGGCATCCAGTCCCATCATTTCATGGCAAATAGATGGGGAAACAGTGACAGACTTTATTTTCTTGGCCTCCAAAATCACTGCAGATGGTGACTGCAGCCATGAAATTTAAAAAAAAAAAAAAATGCTTGTTCCTTTGAAGAAAAGCTGTGACAAATTAGACAGCATATTACAAAGCAGAGACATTACTTTTCTGACAAAGATCCATATAGTCAAAGCTATGGTTTTTCCAGTAGTCATGTATGGATGTGAGTTGAACCATAAAGAAGGCTGAGCACTGAAGAATTCAGGCTTTAGAACTATGGTGCTAGAGAAGACTCTGGAGAGTCCCTTGGACAGCAACGAGATCAAACCAGTCAATTCTAAAAGAAATCAACCCTGAATATTCATTGGAAGGACTGATGCTGAAGCTGAAGCTCCAGTATTTTGGCCACCTGATGCAAAGAGCTGAATCATTGGCAAGGAACTGTTGCTGGTAAAGATTGAAGGAAGAGGAGAAAAAGGCGACAAGGATGAGATGGCTGGATGACATCACCAACTCAACGGACAAGAATTTGAGCAAACTCCAGGAGATAGTGAAGGACAGGTAAGCCTGGCATGCTGTAGTCCACAGGTTCACACAGAGCTGGACACAACTGAGTGACTTAAAAACAACAACACATGACTAAACATCAGAATTATTTAGGAAATTAAAAAATAATAATATACCTCAGTTTCATCTACAGATATTTGAGTGGAATTGGGCATCTTCATGTTTAAAAGCCATGATTACTCTTTACTTGACTAAGCTGCACTGGGTAGGGAAGATCTCTTTCAGAAGGAAATGGCAACCCGCTCCAATAGTCTTATCAGGAAAATCAAGACAGAAATGCCAGGATAGAGGAGCCTGGTGGGCTATAGTCCATGGGTCACAAAAGTCAGATATGACTTAGTGACTAAACAGCAACAACAAAAACAACAACTTCATTACTTAAAGCTGAAAATGATTGAACATGGACTAAAAGAAGGATTTTCATTTACAGGTATATACTTCAATAATATGTTCAATAAGCATTGTGGTACATTTGGCATTTTTAAAGAAATACACTTGGTGGCTCAGCTAGTAAAGAATCCATCTGCCAGTGCAGGAGACACTAGAAATGTGGGTTTGATCCTTGAGTAGGGAAGATCCCCTGGAGAAGGAAATGGCAACCCACTCCAATATTCTTGCCTGGAAAATTCGATGGACAGGGGAGC
This sequence comes from Budorcas taxicolor, assembly GCF_023091745.1. Classification (NCBI taxonomy): domain Eukaryota; kingdom Metazoa; phylum Chordata; class Mammalia; order Artiodactyla; family Bovidae; genus Budorcas; species Budorcas taxicolor. The sequence goes on from NC_068918.1 coordinate 27,072,932, forward strand.
CTGGTGGGCTAAAGTCCACGGGCTTGCAAAGAGTCAGACATGACTGAGCGTGCGCGCACACACACAGACATTCTATTGAGTTCCAAAGATTCTGTCTTGGTCTTTGTATTAGTCAACGATCTTCAGAGAAACAGAACCTTTAGAACATGTATATAGAAAGAAAAAAGAGCTTTATTTTAAGTAATTGATTCATGCTACTGTAAGGGCTGGCAAGTTCAAACCCTGTAGCACAGACCAGAAGATGGTAGAGTGAGGGAAGAGTTGATGTTTCTGTCTTGATTCTGAAATTGATCTGGAGGCTGAATTCTTTGCTCCTCAGGGTACCTGTCTTTCCTATTAAGGTCTTCAAAGGACTGAACGAGGTCCCCCTACATTGTAGTTGGCAATCTGCTTTACTTAAAATCTGATTTAAACGTTAAACACTTCTAAAAATTACCTTCACAGTAACATCTAGACTGATGTTTGTCTAAAACTGAGATACCCTTGTGTAGCCAAGTTGAACTATTAAAATTCACTACACAATCTTCTAGTCAAAATGATAAAATGTTATAAAGTCATTAAAATAAAATATTTTAATTTCTCCCAAATGAGATACTCTAATGATATCCAATAAAACCTTTCAGGAGTTTTCAATTAAATTACATGTCTAAGAAACTTATAAATGTCTACTTATGTCTCAGATCAAGCTGCTAGGAGATATTCAACCTGGTGCTCTGTGATGACCTAGAGGGGTAGGATGGGGTGGGAGTGGATGGGGGCAGGTTTGTATACTTGTGGCTGATTCATACTGTTGTATGTCGGAAGCCAACACAATGTATGTCAGAAGCCAACACAATATTGTAAAGCAATTATCTTCCAATTAAAAATGTATTTGAAAAGACTAAAAAAGATTTTTCAGATTATTAATTGGTATTCTGCAACTTTGTTTATATCAATGCCTCAAACTCATCTAAACTATAGTCAGCCTTTTCTGCAACTGGGTAGGAAGAAAATAGTTCAGGAGAGAGGAGCCTAGTAACAGTTAACTTTCAGTGGACTTGAAGAGCTCACTGTGGGCCATACTGTGTTTTATTTATTTTAACTTCAGGAGTTAAAAGTGAGAATTTTCAGGTAGATGAGGCACAGTCACTTCTTCTTCCTACCTCTGAGTTTCCATCTCATTTGCTTGGCAGTAAATGCTCCAATACATGTAACATTCTTTATTATTTTTCATCATTTCCTGTGGGATGTTTCCTCAGGGTCTCAAGTGAGATCCACCACCATGCTGCATGCTCTGTTTATTGCAGAACTAAATGAAGCATGCCAGGCAGCATCTGAAAACAATTAAAAATAATTGAAATGAGCTGTGGACTCGACTAGTCTCATTAAGTTTAATATTTCATCCTTCTCACATTGAGGGATTTAGATCTGAACTTCCAATCCCTCAGGTCTCCTGCTGGCAAAAGGGATCCATTTCCCAGGGCAGATAAATGGCCATCAGTTTAGGATTCTGGGACTGCAATCTACAACCAGGCAGGGAAAAGATCTGATCACCACCAAGAGGTTTCTAGAGAGAGGAAACAACGTCTCTCTCCACTAGCTGCCTCTGAGCAGCTGCTTTATGAATTAATAAACATCACCATGAATATGCACACATTCCTTATTAAGAATTCACAAGCACATTAATCAAGTAGTTCACAGGCAACTCAGGATATTAAAGTTAGATTTTCTATAGCTTTTCTTTGAGAGAAAGAGAGAGAGAGAGAGAGGGACAGACAGAGAAGAAACTAAAAAATTTAAAGTATCTCTTTATAGGGAAGTTAAAGTAATAAAAAAAAAGTTTGAAAAATTCCTGAGATGAGATGGCATTACCGAAGCCCACATTATGGTAACTTCAACACAAAAAACTTTAATATTTCAAATGCTATGTTGTGATCAATTTGATAGCTATGTCAAAATAATATGTATACTATTCTGCAGAATATAAAATGCCTATCCTAGATGACAGTGTTTCTGAGTGGATAAAGCCATTCCTCCCCCCCCCCCCTTTTTTTTTTTGTACCCAGAAAGGCCAGGGAAATTTAGTTGTGAGGCAATTATTCTTAGCAAGATATTTAACATGATTCAGTCACAGGTATGAGGAAATGAGATTAGCTTTTACCATGAAGAATGACTTAGATGTAAGCTTGGAATAATGTGTGTATAAGAAAGATAAAGGCAGGTATTTTATTAAACTGATAGTACTTGTGAGATTATTCTATAGGCAGTACCGCGGATTTGCATGTTTGACAAAAAAGAGCACTGGGAAGCTTCAAAGGACAATTGACCTTTTAATTTTTCTATTTCAGGAAGATCTGATTACCCTTAGGCTTATCTTACAATGTTCTTCCCCTGTCAAATGTGGAACACTAATATTACAATTAATTCTGAATGATCATGTTGATGAGGCTTGGAGAGTTAGAATCCCTTTAATTTCTTTTTAAATGTGTATGAGTAAATAAGCCACTGGAGAAACTCAAACATTTAAAATAAATGACCCTTTTTACATAATATTGTAAATTCATGCTTATTCTCATCAGTGCTATATTTAGCAATAACACATACCTTTCTGCCTCGTCTAATTTTTTTCCTCCTTGCAAGACATGTTCTTTATGATAATAACACTGAGAATTTACTGAACACTTTCTACGTGGCAAGCACTATTCTCAGTACTTTGCAATTTACCATGGCAGATAGCAGACTTCAGTTCAGTTCAGCCGCTCAGTCGTGTCCGACTCTTTGCTACCCCATCAATCACAGCACGCCAGGCCTCCCTGTCCATCACCAACTCCCAGAATTCACTCAGACTCACGTCCATCGAGTTAGTGATGCCATCCAGTCATTTCATCCTCTGTCGCCCCTTTTCCTCCTGCCCCCAATCCCTCCCAGCGTCAGAGTCTTTCCCAATGAGTCAACTCTTCGCATGAGGTGGCCAAAGTACTGGAGTTTCAGCTTTAGCATCAGTCCTTCCAAAGAAATCCCAGGGCTGATCTCCTTCAGAATGGACTGGTTGGATCTCCTTGCATTCCAAGGGACACTCAAGAGTCTTCTCCAACACCACACTTCAAAAGCATCAAATGACATAAAAAGAAGCTGAAGACTAAACCAGGTTCTGGAATGTCACTGTTCTCACAATCCCTGGAAAGAAATAGGGAGCTTGTGGAGAGTTTTAATCATGGTAGTTTAACCCTGACTTTTTGAGAAAATACTGATTGAAAATAAAAATCTGTATTAAGAGGCTATTGCCATGGTCTACTGAGAGATACACCTCTATTTTTTGCCTGAGTATGCTAGGAGAGTGTCTTATATGAATTTAAACAATGTGTAGATAGATGGAGTTATAATAAATAGTCAGTGAAAACATAGGTATGAATTACAGTAGTGTTGTAAGTACAGAGATAGATAGTTTTTGTTTTGTTTTGTTTGATGTGGTATTGAGACCAGCTCAACAAGCAGGGTTTTTGAAAGTGTGATATGGTGAAAGAATGAGAAACGAGACACAAGAATCCAGAGAAAAGTGAGGATCAGGGGACCAACATCGCTCCAAGGTGGAGGTGCAGAAACTGATCCAAGCCAGCTTTATTATACTCTCAGCCATGAATGAAAGCATATGTGGGGAGTTAAACTATAACTCATGTGGCCTTCAGGGCCAAAGAACAAAATGATCATTAACCATTGAGTAATTAGGAAACAGTAATCAATAACAAATCAGTAACTAAGACTAATATAATTATCTATAGATTTTTCACCAGATACATAAAACATGGGACTCTGAGACACCAGTTGAGAAACAGTCTGGGGTTGATTTTCCAACCCCTGGATCATATCTTGTTTTCAAGATTATGAACTGTTCCCTCTGGATTTGTTCCGAGAGTCTCATACCTTATAGCATCCAGTTTATCAATAATTATAAATTTCTTTTGTGGCCCGTGCCAGGGCCTGCTTTTCTTTTATTCTTCCTGTCTCCTACAATGTGGGGCTGTGAGGTATGCAGGTTCTTAGTTCCCCAACCAGGATCAAACCCATGGGCCCTGAAGTGGAAGCATGGAGTATCAACCACTGAACAGCAAAGGAAGTCCTGGCCCTAAGTACATTTTAATTTCTTCATCTCTTTCATAGAACTAAATGGATACATTTGCCTACTCCTTTCTCTTAATAAATGTGTTATGTAGATATTCAGGACTTCCTAGGTGGTGCTAGTGGTAAAGAATCTGCCTGCTAATGCAGGAGATGTAAGAGACACAGGTTCAATCCCTGGATCAGGAAGATCCCCTGGAGGAGAGAACAGCAACCCACTCCAGTATTCTTGCCTGGAGAATCCAATGGACAGAGAAGCCTGGCAGGCTTCAGTCCACTGAGTTGTAAAGAGTGAGATAGGACTGAAGCAACTTACCACGTACACATGTACGTAGATACCCAGGTAAACAAGTATACAAAATGAAGAAAAGATTATTTTCTATAGAAGAGTGGATTTGAAATTTTATTAGCAAACAATAATTCTCAGTGCAAACTTTTCTGGTTGTGTCATTCTTTTTCTTTTTAGGCTGATGGCCAACACTAATCACCATGACTACATGCAATTACAACTCCCTATTGAGAGGAAAGTGAAAATGATTTTGAGATGATTATGGCTCCATCAATATGCTTCTTGCATCATAAATCTCAAATTTAAAGTATTAAGACAGTCTAAAGGAAAGATAGCAATCAAGACTACACTAAAATAATATAAAACACAAATTTTTCTGTGTCTTTAGAGTTCTTTTACTCTTTATTGTTCCTCTTCCACTTGTTCAGAAATACAAAAATCTCACTTATAGGTACAGTCCCCTTTTGAAATTCTAGTGTGAGGAAGTGACTTCTGTTGTCATCAGCAAGAAAATGAGAGCAAGAATTTGAGACATGCAATAAAGAAACAGGACTAAAAACTATTTTTATGAAATGGCTATAGTGAGGGTAAAGTTTCTTAAAGTCTAAACATTATATCAAGAAACAGAGAGTAAAAAATAACTGTGAAGAAAAAAACTGACATATTATGCTTTGGAAGGAAGTCATTGTGGCAAAATTAAGCTATGGATGCAAATATATACATGAAATACAAATATAGATATAAAGACAGATGATGGTAGAGATACAGAAACAATCATATTTAAATATATTATAACATAAATATATATATGTATATGTACTTGGGCTAGAATTAACAATTTTGTCTCTATATCTTAGTCTCTGTACATATTTATACATATATATCTATATACATATTGGTGTATATGTATCTATGTATATCCATGTATATGTATAAATATATCTATACATATATTAGCCTTATATATACATATTCATATAAACCTATAAATCCCCATATATTTATATGTATATATAAAAATTCATATATGTATACATATATATTTTTTTCCTTGGAAGAGATAGCAAGGGAACATTTCATGCAAAGATGGGCTCAATAAAGCACAGAAATGGTATGGACTTAACAGAGGCAGAAGATACTAAGCAGAGGTGGCAAGAACACACAGAAGAACTATTCAAAAAAATCTTAAAAACCCAGATAATCACGATGGTGTGATCACTCACCTAGAGCCAGATATCCTGGAATGCAAAGTCAAGTAGGCCTTAAGAAGCATCATGATGAACAAAGCTAGTGGAGATGATGGAATTCCAGTTGAGCTACTTCAAATCCTAAAAGATGATGCTGTGAATGTGCAGCACTCAATATGCCAGGAAATTTGGAAAACTCAGCAGTGGCCACAGGACTGGAAAAGGTCAGCTTTCATTCCAATCCCAAAGAAAGGCAATGCCAAAGAATGTTCAGACTACTGCACAACTGAACTCACTTCCATGCTAGCAAAGTAATACTGAAAATTCTCCAGGCTAGGCTTCAACAGTATGTGAACTGAGAACTTCCAGATGTTCAAACTGGATTTAGAAAAGGCAGATGAACCAGAGATCAAACTGCCAACATCTGTTCAATCACAGAAAAAGCAAGAGAATTCCAGAAAAACATATACTTCTGCTTTATTGACTATTCTAAAGCCTTTGACTGTGTGGATCACAACAAACTGTGGAAAATTCTTATAGAGATGGGAATACCAGACCACCTGACTTGCCTCCTGGGAAACCTGTAGGCAGGTCAAGAAGCAAAAGTTAGAAACCAACGTGGAGAAACGGGCTGGTTCAAAACTGGGAAAGGAGTACGTCTAGGCTGTATACTATCATCCTGCTTATTTAACTTATATGCAGAGTACATCATATGAAATGCTGGGCTGGAAGAAGCTCAAGCTAGAATCAAGATTGCCAGGAGAAATACCAATAACTTCAGATATCAGATGACACAACCCTTATGGCAGAAAGTGAAGAGGAACTAAAGATCCTCTTGGTGAAGGTGAAAGAGGAAAATGAAAAAACTGGCTTAAACACAACATTCAAAAATGAAGATCATGGTATCTGGTCCCATCACTTTATGGCAAATAGATGGGGTAACAGTGGAAACAATGGCTGACTTTATTTTCTTGGGCTCCAAAATCGCTGCAGATGGTGACTGCAGTCATGAAATTAAAAGACACTTGCTCTTTGAAAGAAAAGCTATGACCAACCTAGACAGTGTATTAAAAAGCAGAGACATTACTTTGTCAGCAGAGGTCCATCTAGTGAAAGATATGGTTTTTCTAGGAGTCATGTATGGATGTGAGAGTTGGACCATAAAGAAGGCTGAGCACTGAAGAATTCATGCTTTAGAACTGGGGTGCTGGAGAAGACTCTTTCGAGTCCCTTGGATTCCAAGGAGATCAAACCAGTCAATCCGGAAGAAAACCAATCTTGAATATTCATTGGAAGGACTGATGCTGAAACTCCAGTACTTTGACCACCTGTTGTGAAGAGCAACATTTGAAAAGACCTCGATGCTGGGAAAGATTGAAGGCAGGAGGAGAAGGATGAGATGGTTGGATGGCATCACAGACTTAATGGACATGAGCTTTAGCAAGCTCTGGGAGATGCTGTAGGACCAGGAAACCTGGCATGCTGCAGTCCATAGGGTCACCAATTTAAGGACACGACTAAGGGACTAAACAACAACAAAAATATTCATTTTTCCCTAGGATTTTAGCAGAGCTTCATATAGAGCAGAAATGATAAGAATGGTTAAACAAAAGTCATTTAAACTTAACCAGTATTTTAAAACCTTAGGATCTATGTAGCAGTCTAGGGAAACAAGTGTCAGACATTCAATTATGCCATCAGGAACATTTGGATAAAAGAGGAGACCCAGAAGAAATGTTATTCATGGCTCTTTTTAGCTATAATTTGATTTGTTTTGATTAAGTCATTTTAGAACTAACAAGGAATGGAAGTGTGGTTGATGGATATTATACTACCAAGTTTCTCAGAAGAAAGGAAAATGGAAACAATTGTTCGTTTTTACTAACATATAATATCAAAATGTGTTGAGATTGTGTTTAGTTGAAATATTTTCTTTAAATTAGTTATAAAAATTCTCCAGAGGACTTATTTATGACCATACTTACAAACTATTATTTTTTTATTAACCTTTTTTTTTGGTTAGTGAATATCCTTTATCATAATGATAAATATGTTTGTGAATTCCTTCTCTTCAAATAGTCCTTGAAAAATCGCACTACTCCGACAACCATCTTGTTGCCTTATTGTCTGTTTAATTTGTTTTATACCTTGAACAGTACATGTTTACTCTATGTAGAAATTTACTTTCTCATAATTGGTTGGATTTGAGCCATCCTGGATTTGATTATATCATTTCTTCCTCACATTATACATGTCTACACCCAAAATTGAATGCTTCCAATTTAAAAGATGAACTATAACCAAAATTCATAAATGAAATATGCATAGCAATGTACTTTTTTTATTGACCAAGATAGCCTTGATTTTTCCCTCAGCTTGACTAAAATTTAGGTAGGTTTCTTCCTGACAATAGACTCCTAACCTCCCATTTCTTACAGCATTTACTGTAAAAAACTTGCAACTGTAAATTCTTAATCTGCCATTTTGTGATATAAATCTCTTCCCAGCCTTAACAGTTTTACAACCTAGGATTGTGTTTCTCAAGGAGCTGGAAGTCATCCAGTTCAATAAGATAAACAGAATAAATGTCAATTGGTAAACACAGATGAACAAATCACATTGACTCCTACATCCTCCCGTACCTGCCCTCTAGCTCACTCCAGGATTAAAAAATTTTGCCTTATGTTTCACTGGAGTTAAGTTCAGTAATAGAGTTTCCATTGCCTGTTTAACTTGTCTAGGGTAATTTTCTTCAATGTTTCCAAATTTTATGCTTTATTTTGATATATTTTATGGATGATATCAGGGATTTTTTCAAAAGTTGAAAATTATATCAGAACTTAACAGAAAAAGTAAAATTAAGAATTGTATATCTCTAATAATCTGATTTTATATTTAATTACATAGCAAATGTCATTAAATAAAAAGGTAGGTTTAATGAGTTTGATATGGACCCAGTTTTATGAAGGAAGTGTATCAGTGTATTTGTATGTGTACATAAATAAAGAAAAAAGATAAAGTAGCTATCATCAGAAAGATCATCAAATAATTGAAAACTGGTTTTTCTGTTTTTCCTGAATGTTTTCCAAATTTTTAAACATAGATGTCAGTGTTTAAAATTACAACTAATATTTAACTCTTCAACTTTGAATTTTTATGCCATGATAGAGTCTACTGTTGGCAACTGGCTTAGAGGATATTCATCAGTTATGCTTGATGGGTCTCTTCCCCATAAAAAAAAAAAAAAAAAAGATTAAGCTATGTTTTCTCAGTTTTCTAAAGCCAATATAGAAACCTGTCTATAGAATATCAAAAACTTTCCTTGTAAGTTTCTAATAAGCTAATATTGAGGAGGGGAAAGGGAAATCCTGAGCTTCAAGATATAGAAACTAAATATGCCTTACAATCAGAGGAGTCAGTCTTCCACTGATTCAGCACACACAACACAAAAAGTTCCTGAAGGAAAAATTCTAAGTGTTTTTTCTCAAATTCCATTTGTATACTTGTCAAATGGAGATCTTCTTTCTAGGAAGAGTAATTTACCACTTGAATGAATTTCATTCTTGTTATATATGGATTCGGGAAAGAAGAAGGCAGAAAGGCAAAACTGCCGAGTTCAGGGTCTGAATTGTCAAGGTGTCAGAGTGACTGTCTATCATTTTTGTACTTAGGTAAATGTCGGTATTGTTGGAGAGCTTTTCTCCCATTTTTCTCAAACTTCTTCTCCTTTGTTTGTCTGGCTAAAACAATCGATTAATATATTGGTGTGCTATAGCTATAAGCCCTACAGGTGTTTATCAGAGGGTCACATGGCTGCCAAAATAGAATGCCCCCAGCTTTGTAAATAGCACTCATGCATGGAAAAAAAGCATTAATATAATAGGGAAAAAAGCAGTTTGCATTGTTGTGTTATTGTATTGTCTGTATTTTTTTTTTCTTTGTGATGGAGAAGTGTTAAAAGGAGGCTGAGGAAATGTACAAGTTGACATGTTTTTTTTAAAGTAATAAACATATTTAACAAACATGTTACTTTAAGAGAAGTTGAAAGGTTTAATAAGATAAATGTAAGATTATTTGCATAATAAAAATATTTTTCACATCACAAAAAGTTTCAAGGGAGATTCTAAAATAGATATCTCCCCTACACAGGAAACAACAATGTAAATGGTAACAGGATCATATTTATCAATAATTACCTTACTGTAAATGGGTTGAATACCCCAATCAAAAGACAAAGACTGGCTGAATGGATACAAAAACAAGAGCCTTATATATGCTGTCTACAAGAGACCCACCCAAACCTAGGGACACATACAGACTGAAAGTGAAGGGCTGGAAAAAGATATTTCATGCAAATGGAGACCAAAAGAAAGCAGGAGTAGCAATACTCATATCACATAAAATAGACTTTGAAATAAAGGCTGTGAAAAGAGACAAAGAAGGACACTACATAATGATAAAAGGATCAATCCAAGAAGAAGAGATAACAATTATAAATATATATGCACCCAACATAGGGACACTGCAATATGTAAGGCAAATGCTAACAAGTAATAAAGGGGAAATTAACAGTAACACAATACTAGTGGAAGACTTTAATACCCCATTCACACCTATGGATAGATCAACTAAACAGAAAATTAGCAAGGAAACACAAACTTTAAATGATACAATGGACCAGTTAGACCTAATTGATATCTATAGGACATTTTACCCCAAAACAATGAATTTCACCTTTTTCTCAAGTGCACACAGAACATTCTCCAGGATAGATCTCATCCTGGGCCATAAAGATAGCCTTGGTAAATTCAAAAAATTGAAAACACTTCAAGCATCTTTTCTGATCACAGTGGGGGTAAGATTAGATGTCAACTACAGCAAGGAGATCCAACCAGTCCATTCTAAAGGAGATCAGCCCCGGATGTTCTTTGGAAGGAATGATGTTAAAGCTGAAACTACAGTACTTTGGCCACCTCATGCAAAGAGTTGACTCATTGGAAAAGACTTTGATGCTGAGAGGGATGAGATGGCTGGATAGCATCACCGACTCGATGGATGTGAGTTTGAGTGAACTCCGGGAGATGGTGATGGACAAGGAGGCCTGGTGTGCTGCAACTCATGGGGTTGCAAAGAGTCGGACATGACTGAGCGACTGAACTGAACTGAACTGACAGGAAAAAAAAAAAAAAAAAAAACTATTAAAAATACAAACATATGGAGGCTAAACAACACGCTTCTGAATAACCAACAAATCACAGAAGAAATCAAAAAAAGAAATAAAAATATGCATAGAAATGAATGAAAATGAAAACACAACAATCCAAAACCTATGGGATTCACTGAAAGCAGTGCTAAGGGGAAGGTTCATAGCAATACAAGCTTACCTCAGGAAACAAGAGAAAAATGAAATAAATAAACTAACTTTACACCTAAAGCAACTAGAAAAAGAAGAAATGAAGAACCCCAGGGTTAGTAGGAAAGAAATCATAAAAATTAGGGAAGAAATAAATGAAAAGGAAACAAAGGAGACTATAGCAAAAAGCAACAAAACTAAAAGTGGTTCTTTGAGAAGATAAATAAAATAGACAAACCATTAGTCAGACTTATCAAGAAAAAAAGGGAGAAGAGTCAAATTAACAAAATTAGAAATGAAAATGGAGAAATCACAACAGACAACACAGAAATACAAAGGCTCCTAAGAGACTACTACCAGCAACTATATGACAATAAAATGGACAACTTGGAAGAAATGGACAAATTCTTAGAAAAGTATAACCTTCCAAAACTGAACCAGGAAGAAACAGAAAACCTTAACAGACCCATCACAAGCATGGGAATCAAAACTGTAATAGAAAATCTTCCCACAAACAAAACCCAGGACCAGATGGCTTCACAGGTGAATTCTACCAAAAATTTACAGAAGAGTTAACACCTATCCTACTCAATCTCTTCCAAAAAATTTCAGAGGAAGGTAAACTGCCAAACTCATTCTATGAGGCCACCATCACTCTAATACCAAAACCAGACAAAGATGCCACACACACACACACAAAAAGAAAACTACAGGCCAATATCATTAATGAACATAGATGCAAAAATTCTTAACAAACTTCTAGTAAACAGAATCCAACAACATATTAAAAAGATCATACATCATGACCAAGTGGGCTTTATCCAAGGGATCCAAGGATTCTTCAGTATTCACAAATAAATCAATGTGATAAAACACATTAACAAATTGAAAGATAAAAACCATATGATTATCTCAATAGATGCAGAGAAAGCCTTTGACAAATTAAACATCCATTTGTGATAAAAACCCGCCAGAAAGCAGATATAGAAGGAACATACCTCAACAAAATAAAAGCCACATATTATAAGCCCACAGCAAACATTATCCTCAATGGTGAAAAATTGAAAGCATTTCCCCTAAAGTCAGGAACAAGACAAGGGTGTCCACTCTCACCACTATTATTCAACATAGTTTTGGAAGTTTTACCCACAGCAATCAGAAAAGAAAAAGAAATAAAAGGAATCCAATTGGAAAAAAAGAAGTAAAACTCTCACTGTTTGCAGATGACATAATCTTCTACATAGAAAACCCTAAAGAAACCATCAGAAAATTACTAGAGCTAATCAATGAATATAGTAAAGTTGCAGAATATGAAATCAACACACAGAAATCCCTTGCATACACTAACAATGAGAAAACAGAAAGAGAAATTAAGAAAACAATTTCATTCACCATTGCAACAAAAATAATAAAATACTTAGGAATAAATCTACGTAAAGAAACAAAAGACCCATATATAGAAAACTATAAAACATTGATGAAATAATTCAAGGATGATACAAATAGATGGAGAAATATACCATATTCATGGATCATAAGAATCAATATAGTGAAAATGAGTATACTACACAAAGCAATCTATAGATTCAATGCAATCCCTATTAAGCTACCAATGGTACTTTTCACAGAACTAGAACAAATAATTTCACAATTTGTATGGAAATACAAAAAAAAAAAACTCGAAAAGCCAAAACAATCTTGAGAAAGAATGGAACGGGAGGAATCAACCTACCTGACTCAGACTGTACTACAAATTTATGGTCATTAAGACAGTATGGTCCTGGCACAAAAACAGAAATCTAGATCAGTGGAACAAAATAGAAAGCCCAGAGATAAATCCACACACCTAAGGTCCGTCTAGTGAAGGCTATGGTTTTTCCTGTGGTCATGTATGGATGTGAGATTTGGACTGTGAAGAAGACTGAGCGCTGAAGAATTGATGCTTTTGAACTGTGGTGTTGGAGAAGACTCTTGAGAGTCCCTTGGACTGCAAGGAGATCCAACCAGTCCATTCTGAAGGAGATCCACCCTGGGATTTCTTTGGAAGGAATGATGCTAAAGCTGAAACTCCAGTACTTTGGCCACCTCATGTGAAGAGTTGACTCGTTGGAAAAGACTCTGATGCTAGGAGGGATTGGGGGCAGGAGGAGAAGGGGACGACAGAGAATGAGATGGCTGGATGGTATCACTGACTCGATGGACATGAGTCTGAGTGAACTCCGGGAGTTGTTGATGGACAGGGAGGCCTGGCGTGCTGCGATTCATGGGGTCGCAAAGAGTCAGACACGACTGAGTGACTGAGCTGAACTGATGGACACCTTATCTTTGACAAAGGAGTTAAGAATATACAATGGAGAAAAGACAATATCTTCAACAAGTGGTGCTGTGGAAACTAGTCAACCACCTGTAAAAAAATGAAACTAGAACGCTTTTTAATACCATACATAAAAATAAACTCAAAATGGATTAAAGATCTAAACGTAGGACCAGAAACTATAAAACTCCTAGAGGAAAACGTCGGCAAAATACTCTCTGACATAAATCACAGCAGGATCCTCTTTGACCCACCTTCCAGAGTAACAGAAATAAAAACAAAAATAAACAAATGGGACCTAATTAAACTTAAAAGCTTTTGCACAATGAAGGGAACTATAAGCAAGGTGAAGAGAGCCTTCCAAATGGGAGAAACTGATAGCAAATGAAGCAACTGACAAAGAACTAATCTCAAAAATCTACAAGCAATACCTACAGCTCAATTCCAGAAAAATAAATGATCCAATCAACAAATGGGCCAAAGAATTAAACAGACATTTCCCAAAGAAGACATATGGATGGCTAACAAAGACATGAAAAGATGCTCAACATCACTCATTATCAGAGAAATGCAAATCAAAACCACAATGAGGTACCATCTCACACTGGTTAGAATGGCTGCAATCCAAAAGTCTACAAGCAATAAATTCTGGAGAAGGTGTGGAGAAAAGGGAACTCTCTTACACTGTTGGTGGGAATGCAAACTAATGCAGCCACAATGGAGAAGTATGGGGATTCTTTGAAAAACCAGAAATAGAACTGCCATACGACCCAGCAATCCCACTACTTGGCATACACACTGAGGAAACCAGAACTGAAAGAGACAGGTGTACCCCAATGTTCACTGCAGCACTGTTTACAATAGCCAGGACATGGAAGAAACCTAGATGTCCATCAGCAAATGAATGGATAAGAAAGCTGTGGTATGTATACACAATGAAATATTACTCAGCTGTTAAAAAGAATACATTTGAATCAGTTCTAATGAGGTGGATGAAACTGGAGCCTATTATATAGAGTGAAGTAAGTAAAAAAGAAAAACACCAATACAGTGTATTAATGCATATATATGGAATTTAGAAAGATGGTAACAATGCCCCTATATGCGAGACAGCAAAAAAGACTCAGATATAAAGAACAGACTTTTGGACTCTGTAGAAGACAAGGGTGGGATGATTTGAGAGAATAGCATTGAAACATGTACATTACCATATGTGAAAGAGATCGCCAGTTTAGGTTCAATGCATGAAACAGGGAGCTCAGGGCCGGTGCACTGGGATGACCCTGAGGGATGGGATGGGGTGGTAGATGGGAGGGGGGTTCAGGATGGGGGACACGTGTATAGCCATGGCTGATTCATGTCAATGTATGGCAAAAACTGCTACAATATTGTAAAGTAATTTGCCTCCAATTAAAATAAATTAATTTTTAAAAAGTAAAAATAAAATAAAACAGATATCTCTTTCTCTTGATTTTAACTACATTTTGTTTCCCCAAATTAGTTTTATGTAAACATTTAAAAATTCCATCAGATAACATATTTAAAAGTTAAAAAAAACAACATCTCTTTCTAAACATAGGGACAAATTTCATTGATGTTAGTAAATGCCAACAAATAATTATAAAAATTATCATTTTTGATTGATAGATAACACTGATCACAGTGTCTCCATCTACCTTTAAACCCAAATGAAAAGAATAGATACTAAATGAGTTATGTTGTCTTAAGATATAACACTTTTGAAAATATATGTGCATTCTGTGATCTAGTGTTTTCTTTAGTTGTGAAAGATTGCAATATGATTCCACAAGAGTGTTTGACTTGTGAAATAGCTGGAAACTCATTCTTGTACTTAAACAGCCTTACATGGTTCAGCTATGCAGCTATCTACTGGTGAAATCAGATATTGATGATTATTTTTTGACTTCTAACCTCCATGTAATAGAGATTAAGTGCTACTTGAGTGGACTCAATGTTGTCTAGTATTGTAACTCTAATAACTATATTACAATCATTGTAGAGAAGTAGAGCAGGGGGAGTGTTTGGGTGGCGGGTTAGCCCAACTGGCTTTCATGTCAATTATCTCCTTTATTAAATCCTAGATTAAGTAGTTTATAACCTGTGTGTCCGTTTTTATTTGTCTAATTAGCTACTGGGTGATACTGAATTTATCGGGTTTTATTTGTTGACCTGATAATTCTATCGTCTTTGAGACTGAATCCAAGTACTGCATTTCAGACTCTTCTGAACTATGAGTGCTACTCCATTTCTTCTAAGGGATTCTGGCCCACAGTAGTAGATATAATGGTCATCTGAGTTAAATTCATGCATTCTAGTCCATTTTAGTTCACTAACACCTAAAATATCAATGTTCACGCTTGCCATCTCCTGTTTGACCACTCCAATTTACCTTGAGAAATCTGTAGGCAGGTCAGGAAGCAACAGTTAGAACTGGACATGGAACAATAGACTGGTTCCAAATAGGAAAAGGAGCACATCAAGGCTGTATATTGTTGCCCTGCTTATTTAACTTCTATGCAGAGTACATCATGAGAAACGCTGGACTGGAAGAAACACAAGCTGGAATCAAGATTGCCATGAGAAATATCAATAACCTCAGATATGCAGATGACACCACCCTTATGGCAGAAAGTGAAGAGGAAGTAAAAAGCCTCTTGATGAAAGTGATAGAGGAGAGTGAAAAGGTTGGCTTAAAGCTCAACGTTCAGAAAACAAAGATCATGGCATCCGGTCCCATCACTTCATGGAAAATAGATGGGGAAACAGTGGAAACAGTGTCAGACTATTTTTTGGGGCTCCAAAATCTCTGCAGATGGTGACTGCAGCCATGAAATTAAAAGACGCTTACTCCTTGGAAGAAAAGTTATGACCAACTTAGATAGCATATTCAAAAGCAGAGAAATTACTTTGCTGACTAAGGTCCATCTAGTCAAGGCTATGGTTTTGTTTCTAGTAGTCATGTATGGATGTGAGAGTTGGACTGTGAAGAAGGCTGAGTGCCAAAGAATTGATGCTTTTGAACTGTGGTGTTGGAGAAGACTCTTGAGAGTCCCTTGGACTGCTAGGAGATCCAACCAGTCCATTCTGAAGGAGATCAGCCCTGGGATTTCTTTGGGAGGAATGATGCTAAAGCTGAAGCTCCAGTACTTTGGCCACCTGATGTGAAGAGTTGACTCACTGGAAAAGAGTTGATGTTGGGAGGGATTGGGGGCAGGAGGAAAAGGGGACGACCGAGGATGAGATGGCTGGATGGCATCACGGACTTGATGGACATGAATCTGAGTGAACTCCGGGGGTTGTTGATGGACAGGGAGGCCTGGCGTGCTGCGATTCATGGGGTCGCGAAGAGTCGGACACAATTGAGTGACTGAACTGAACTGAACTGAATATACCTTGATTAATGGATCTAACATTTCAGGTTCCTATACAAAGAAGAAAATGAAAGATATACCCATCTGAATGCAGAGTTCCAAAGGAGAGATAAGGAAACCTTTCTCAGTGATCAGTGGAAAGAAATAGAGGAAAACAATAGAATGAGGAAGACTAGAGATCTCTTCAAGAAAATTAGAGATACCAAAGGAACATGTCATGTGAAGATGGGCACAATAAAGGACAGAAATGGTATGGACCTAACAGAGGCAGAAGATATTAAGAAGAGGTGGCAAGCATACACAGAAGAACTATAAAAAAAAAGATCTTCATGACCCAGATAATCACAATGATGTGATCACTCACCTAGAGCCAGACATCCTGGAATGCGAAGTCAAGTGGGCCTTAGGAAGCATCACTACAAACAAAGCTAGAGGAGCTGATGGAATTCCCATTGAGCTATTTTAAATCCTAAGAGATGATGCTGCGAAAGGGCAGCAGACAATATGCCATAAATTTGGAAAACTCAGCAATGGCTAACAGAACGGGAAAAGGTCAGTTTTCATTCCAATCCCAAAGAAGAGCAGTGTCAAAGAATGTTCAAACCACTACACAATTGTGCTCATCTCACACACTAGCATAGTAATGCTGAAAGTCCTTCAAGCCAGGCTTCAACAGTACAAGAACCGTGAATGTCCAGATGTTCAAATTGGACTTAAAAAAGGCAGAGGAACCAGAGATCAAATTGCCAACATCTGTTGGATCATCAAAAAAGCAAGATGGTTCCAGAAAAACATCTACTTCTGCTTTATTGACTACCCCAAAACCTTTGACAGTGTGGGTCACAACAAACTGTGGGAGACTCTTAAACAGATGGGAATACCAGACCTCCTGACATGTCTCCTGAGAAATCTGTATGCAGGTCAAGAATAAGCAGTTAGAACTGGATATGGAAAAACAGACTGGTTCCAAATCGAGACAGTAGTACATCAAGGCTGTATGTTGTCACCCTGCTTATTTAACTTCTATGCAGAGTACATCATGCGAAATGCCAGGCTGGATGAAGCACAAGCTGGAATCAAGATTTCCAGGAGAAATATCAATAACCTCAGATATGCAGATGATATCACCCTTATGGCAGAAAGTTCAGAGGAACTAAAAAGCCTCTTGATGAAAGTGAAAGAGGAGAGTGAAAAAGTTGGCTAAAACTCAACATTCAGAAGACTAAGATCATGGTATCTGGCCCTATCACTTCATGGCAAATAGATGTGGAAACAATGGAAATATTGAGAGACTTTATTTTCTTGGGCTCCAAAATCACTGTAGATGGTGACTCCAGCCATGAAATTAAAAGACACTTATTCCTTGGAAGAAAAGTTGTGACCAACCTAGACAGCATATTAAAAAGGAGAGACATTACTTTCCCAACAAAGATCCATCTAGTCAAAGTTATTATTTTTTTTTTCCAGGAGTCATGTATGGATGTGAGAGTTGGACTATCAAGAAAGCCGAGCACCGTGGAATTGATGCTTTTGAACTGCAGTGTTGAAGAAGACTCTTGAGAGTCCCTTGGACTGCAAGAATATCCAACCAATCTATCCTAAAGGAAATCAGTCCTGAATATTCATTAGGAGGACTGATGTTGAAGCTGAAGCTCCAATACTTTGTCCACCTGATGCAGAGAACTGACACATTGGAAAATATCCTGATTCTGGGAAAGATTGAAGGTAGGGGAGAAGGGGACAACAAAGGATGAGATGGTTGGATGGCATAACCTACTCAATGGACATGAGTTTGAGTAAGCCCTGGGAGTTGGTGATCGACAGGGAAGCCTGATGTGCTGCAGTCCATGGGGTCCCAAAGAGTCATACATGTCTGAGTGACTGAAGTGAGGTGAATACTCCTTGCCAATGGTAACAACAAGTATTAATTGACATTTTTTGCCTTGTCTTTGGAAGCAAAAATTACAGAAGACATTCCATTCAGCAACCTGAAAATAAATTAACAAAGACATACCAAAGCAATCAATTATGATTAGCAGTAGTGTTAGTCATTCAGCTGTGTATGACTCTTTGGGACCCCATGGACTGTAGCCCACCAGGCTCCTCTGTCCATGGAATTCTCCAGGCAAGAATACTGAAGAATTTACCAGGGGATCTTCCCAACCCAGGGATCGAACCCAGGTCTCCCACATTCCAGGCAGATTCTTTGCTCTCTGAGGCACTAGGAAAGCCCCACTAGAAACTTGGAAAAGATTGGGAAAGTTACTCTGAGTAATACAATGAAACTGAATTTTATTATTTTCAGTCAGGTAAATCTACGTAGAAGTCCACATTTGGAAAAAAAAAAAAGAAAAAGAAGCTTAAATTTTGATTGTAGAATTTGCCGACAGAGCAAAGGGAGTGACTTGAATGACTACAGAAACTTTTGTCATGGAGCTGTGAGAGCTTGACGCATTCATCTCCTTCTAGAAATCTACCTGTCAAGCAGATGAGAAGGCTTATATTTGCTGATCAGATGTACTCAACTCAGGATGTATTAAGGAGATAATGTCAATTTTTTCACATGGTATTTCGATACTCAAATGATGCTCATGTAATGGGATACTAAGTGCACTTATTCTATTGCACATAAAATTAACCCAAAACTGAAGACATAAACTCTATAATTTGACATTTGGAAAAAAGAAAAAAAAATCAGTGCTGGATAGCTCTCCACATCCTTTAAAGGTGTTCCAATCATCGTTAGAGTTCAGTTGAGTTCAGTTCAGTTCAGTCACTCAGTTATGTCTGAGTCTTTGCAACCCCATGAATTGCAGCACACCAGGCACCCTGTTCATCACCAACTCCCGGAGTTAACCCAAACTCATGTCCATTGAGTCGGTGATGCCATCCAGCCATCTCATCCTCTGTCATCCCATTCTCCTCCTGCCCCCAATCCCTCCCAGCATCAGAGTCTTTTCCAATGAGTCAACCCTTCACATGAGGTGGCCAAAGTACTGGAGTTTCAGTGTTAGCACCAGTCCTTCCAAAGAACACCCAGGACTGATCTCCTTTAGAATGGACTGGTTGGATCTCCTTGCAGTTCAAGGGACTCTCAAGAGTCTTCTCTAACACCACAGTCCAAAGCATCAATTCTTCGGCGCTCAGCTTTCTTCACAGTCCAACACTCACATCCACATATGACCACTGGAAAAACCATAGCCTTGACTAGATGGACCTTTGTTGGCAAAGTAATGTCTCTGCTTTTGAATATGCTGTCTAGGTAGGTCATAACTTTCCTTCCATGGAGCAAGCATCTTTTAATTTCATGGCTGCAGTCATCATCTGCAGTGATTTTGGAGGCCAAAAAAATAAAGTCTGACACTGTTTCGACTGTTTCCCCATCTATTTCCCATGAAATGATGCAACCAGATGCCATGCTCTTAGTTTTCTGAATATTGAGCTTTAAGCCAACTGTTTCACTCTCCTCTTTCACTTTCATCAAGAGGCTTTTTAGTTCCTCTTCACTTTCTGCCATAAGGGTGGTGTTATCTGCATATCTGAGGTTATTCATATTTCTCCCGGCAATCTTGATTCCAGCTTGTGCTTTTTCCAGTCCAGCATTTCTCATGATGTACTCTGCATAGAAGTTAAATAAGCAGGGTGACAATATACAGCCTTGACGTACTCCTTTTCCTATTTGGAACCAGTCTGTTGTTCCATGTCCAGTTCTAATTGTTGCTTCCTGACCTGCATACAGGTTTCTCAAGAGGCAGGTTAGGTGGTCTGTTATCCCCATCTCTTTCATAATTTTCCACAGTCTATTGTGATCCACACAGTCAAAGGCTTTGGCATAGTCAATAAAGTAGAAATAGATGTTTTTCTGGAACTCTCTTGCTTTTTCCATGATCCAGCAGATGTTGGCAATTTGACCTCTGGTTCCTCTGCCTTTTCTAAAACCAGCTTGAACATCTGGAAGTTCATGGTTCATGTATTGCTGAAGCCTGGCTTGGAGAATTTTGAGTATTACTTTACTAGCATGTGAGATGAGTGCAATTGTGCAGTAGTTTAAGCATTCTTTGACATTGCCTTTCTTTGGGATTGGAATAAAACTGACCTTTTCCAGTCTTGTGGCCATTACTGAGTTTCCAAATTTGCTGGCATATTGAGTGCAGCACTTTCACAGCACCATCTTCCAGGATTTGAAATTAGTTTTTGCTAACTCTGCAATTACCTCTTCCTTGTCCCTGCACCAAACACACACACCTTTTATCTCTACAGGCAGATCATTCAGGGAAGAAAAGATCATTTCATTATCCTCATAGCTGATTGACATGCAGTGGCCCTTTCTTTTCCCAGTGGGGGATGGGGAATACTCCACCTTTACCCCCTCCATGTAGTGAGAGAAGGCACTGAGGAAGGGCCAGCAACAAGGGAGGCCAGAGCTCCTTCCCACACCTGGATGCTTGCTGCTGCTGAGGAAGCAAGTGACATTTACTAACATCAGAATAGATGTGGTGAGGTCATCCTCGAGAAAACATGACTACTACCTCCTATTATTTTGGTTCTAGGACATAGGTTTAATTCTGGTCACTACTGTATGCTATTTGCCTGCAAAATTCTAACAGCAGGATGCTTGTTAAAGAGCCACATTATGAAGCAAATAAAGATTTGAATGCTTCATATAATGAAGCAAATGTTCCATACCTGGAATGAGAATCCCATGATTTCACCATAGTTTTCAATGGTTCTTGGAAACCTGGAAAGCACTGTAATGGTTTCTTTGGCTCCCTCTGAACGAATGTAATGGTAAAAGAATGGGCATAATAAGAGATGGCATAGGTGGCTTCCAAAAAAGATTTCCCACTAAAATCTGGGGTTAGCAGCATGGTCTACTGCCAGAGACTGAGAGAGACTGGGCTGCACCTGCCTGAGGAGGAACTAGTGATGCTTGAGGAGGCATGAAGGAGGACATTTAATATCATGAGACTTTGAATGAGACTATTCTAATCCTTAGCTTATTTAGAGGTAAAGGCTGTTGTTACCTAGTAAAGGATGAGATTGATTGAAAAAGCAAAGGCAATAAACATAATATTTATAGAGAACCTAGTGGTAGTTGAGCTGTTATTATTGGGTCTCTGCTGTGGTTACCATTCCTTACTGTAATTCCCTGTGCTGGGCATATTGTGACTTAGTGGAATGCTCGCTCCTGCAGGCATAGACACGAGGGACAGGGACCCTCTTGGAGACTTGTCTTTAAGAGAAGCTAGAATTAGTTAAGTGTTAGTTTGATAAAGGGCAGAATGATTTCTGGGCATAGAATCGTATCAAAATGATGTGTAGGTACCATGTACTTCTGTCTGAGTTGGCAGAGGACCATGAGGTATGGGATAGGAAAAGAATAAATAAAAAGAAACATATTTTAATAAAAATTATGCCATATATTGCACTTCCCTGGTGACTCAGCTGGTAAAGAATCTGCCTGCAATGCAGGAGACTTGTGTTCAATTCCTAGGTCTAGAAGAGAAAGGCAACCCACTCTAATATTCTTGCCTGGAGAATTCCATGGACAGAGGAGCCTAGCCAGCTACAGTCCATGGGATCACAAAGAGTCAGACAAGATTGAATGCCTGACATACACGCCATATATTAGAACTAAACAGTAGCACTACTGTGACATTTCTTATTGAGCAAACTGTGAAACTAAATAGAACATACATAAACGTCAGAGGAAAAAATCTGAGAATTTGATAAAGAAAATGATTTCAGGTATAAGAGGTATAATTTCTGGGACATCCAGGAATTATGAGAAAGATATTATAAAGGCTGATATGTTCTACAATAATAGTGGATGCAAGAGTTAGTGTAAAACAGGTTGTCTTTTACCTAATGTTAAAATCTTATTCAAATTCTCAGGAGCAGTTTGAATAGGTAAAGCTAAAATTAGAAGTTTCTCATTTTTTGATGGTAGTCTTTTTGTCCTGTGCAATCCTAACCCTCCCACTTTATAATTTATACTCTGAGTAGGAATGTTGAATGATTGTGTCCTATACAGTCTCTTTTGTACTACAGATACCCAGTTTATGTTAAATATCTTGTGTTTTTAAATATAAGTTATTTTAATTTTTGCAAATGTTTCTGTGTAACAGTATTGCAACTAAGTACTTTGACAGGCTTAGATAATGACTCTGAAACCATGATAAAAACATGATGCTCTAGACATATTCTGTTCAAAAATATTTTATACAACAAAATAATATGTAAGGTAAATTGTAGTAGGGATTATAATTTCTCAAATGTACAACAAATTCCACAGGATGAATATATGCTTGTGCTCAGTTGCTCAGTCATGTCTGACTCTTTGTGGCCCCATGGACTATAGCCTGCCAGACCCCTCTGCACATGGAATTTTCCAGGCAATAATACTTTCATGTGGTGCCATTTCCAACTCCAGGGGATCTTTTCAACCCAGGAATTGAACCTCCATCTCTGGAGTCTCCTGTATTGGCAGGTGGATTCTTCACCACTAGCACCATAGTGAACATAATTTTAAAAGTTTTCATGTAAGGTGCATTTATTCAGCTACCAAGCAGTAGGTATATTTTATAGATGTCTAGTGATTTGTGATAATCTTTCTAAATAAAATTCTTGACTTTAATGTGTTCCATCTTAGCCACTACTATTGATGTTAAATTTTTATAGTGTCATTGATTATTAACCAGATTATAACATCATTGATTATTAACTCTAAAAATTTGGGGGAAGTAATGAAAAAGATAAATCATTATGAACCAAGATGCCAAAATATTAGGAAACTATAATATAATAGCTTTTCACTAGTGACGACTCAAAGGGAAGTATAAATCTCATCTCAGGAAATTAAAAACAGATTTTCTTGTGCACATGTTCTAGTCCATAGATTGAAGGCCCATGTTATAGTTACAGTAGAAAATGTGCTCTGAGTGTCCCAAGATGATATGTTTAATTTAATGTGTATATTGAATGAGAAACTTAAGGATAAGGAAAATAATTACTGATAGGGTGCAGAGAACAAAATAAAACTTGGTTGATGAATCTCAGATCAAAAGGGTACCTAAGCTATTAAGGGCCCCCATAGCACAGTTCCAATACAGGTAAATTATTTTCAACATAAAATATTACTCTATCTTATAATCTGTACAATAGTTAGAAACTATCAAAGAATATATCTGTAAAGACTTTCATTAAATAAAAAAAAAGTTACAGGAAAACGAACATGACTTGCCATATCTATTTTATTCTTCTTTCACCATTTTACAAAATAGGAGCAACCATCAAATTTCAGATGTTACAGTCAGATTCAGGTTAACATGTATTTCTGAAGAAATACATGAGCTGAAAGGATGCAGTTCCATTTTCTAGTGGTCCACAGGGAAATTTCACTTATGGATACTTCTTGGCTTTGACTATGTCATTTTCTGAACCTGACATAAATCAGAGGAAGTGGAAATTTAAGGAAAATAACAGTCTAATTTATATTTGGCATGGTATATAGTCATAATGGCATTTTTCCTGCTAAATTTTTAAATGCATAAGTGACTTGGCTTTCAGTATTTAGAATATGTCCACAATGCTTAAAAAAATTGTTTCTAAATCCCTTTTATTTTTTCCACTGAAGAGTTGTTGTAGTCTATAATTGAAAAAGCATATAGTAGAAGGAAAAATGCAATATGATCAATATAGACTGGGATGGTCTTAAGGTATTTTAGAACTAGTAAGAAAGAATTCTTTTTCTTATAATCTTCTATTCCTTACATAAGTCTTTCATTTTATTGATTTTTTTTTTTTTTTTTGGTCACTGTTAACAAATTCTTCAAGTCTGGTACATATAAGTGGTTGACGTTTTAAAGTTTGCTTTTTCTAGCATGTATTTTCACCTATTTCCCTTTTTGTCTTCCTTCATAAGGTATTCTTACTATCCTGTAAGTGATTACTGATGTGAAAGAATAGCTTCTGAAAGACAATATTTTGTGACACACACACAAAAAAGAAAAAAGCAGATCAAGTGCTGTGTCCTCCCTGAGAGATAAAAGACTTGCTCTGCATTATGTAGCAAATGGTCTTCTTACCTTTGCTCAAGCAAAAAATGATTCATTATCTTAGGTGCAATTATCATTTAACTCAAAGTTGCCTTGTTCACATTTTGTTAGCATTTAGATTTTTTCAACCTATTTTAAATTAATTTTATCTGTTTATTTTATTTAGATATTATGTTATATAGATGCAAGATACACATTCAATTATAGAAAAAATAAAATCTATTGTTGTTGCAGTCACTCAGTCATGTCTGACTCTTTGCGACCCCACAGGACTGCACCAAGCCAGGCTTCCCTGTCCTTCACCATCTCCTGGAGTTTGCTCAAACTCACGTCCATTGAGCCAGTGATGCCATCCAACCGTCTCATCCTCTGTTGCCCCCTTCTCCTCCTGACTTCAATCATTCCCAGCATCTGGGTCTTTTCCAATGAGTCAGCTCTTCACATCAGGTGGCCAAAGTGTTGGAGCTTTGGCTTCAGTATCAGTCCTTCCAATGAGTACTCAGGGTTGATTTCCTTTAGGATTGACTGGTCTGAACTTCTTACTATCCAAGGGAGTCTCCAGAGTCTTCTCCAGCACCACAGTGTGAAAGCATCAGTTCTTTGGTGCTCAGCCTGTTTTATTGCCCAGCTCTCACATCCATGAGATGTAGTATATTTGTCCAAATGAATGTACTGAACTTAGTATATGCTGGGTACTTTGAATATATAAATATGGGGTCTGATACTACAGCTTTTGGTGTTAACATGAATATTCCAACCCTTAGATCTAAAGGCTTTACGGTTTGGGAGATTAAAATTTATTCATCTCTGAAGTACTCAAAGGAACATGTCTGACCACTGGGTAGAAATACAGTAGAGCATTCAACTATATGGATTGTCAACCTATATATCCTTATAATTCTAGAAGGTGTAAATTTTTCAGTAAGAAAATTTATCTCTCTGTCTCCAAAATGTTTTATTAATTAGATTTTCAGTGCAATGAAGATGCTGTAGAGGATCCAGAGAAAAATGCTTAGCAGTTGGAAATAGAAATCTGTAACATGGCATAAATGTCTGATTTAGGAGAGCTATCATTAAGAAATTACCAAAACAGCCAATACGAAGAGATACTCAAGGAACCCACACATATGAAGGCCCTCTGGAGGACAATGACAACCAACAAATACAGAAGGGAAATGAGTAGGGATAAATGATGTTATATGACTGGCTAATTCTCTTTCCTTCTGCCCTCCTCTCCAGAATGATGGAGATGTTCCATGTACCTGGGTGAAAGGTACACAATGCTCTTTAATATTTGCAAACACTTACATGTGCTCACACACACACCCTGACAGGCCTATGTTCCAGAATCCAGATTAAGATAGAAACATTTCTAACATCTCAAAAAAAGCTTTTCCCCTTTCCAGGTGAGTTAATGCCTCCAACATCATCAGTGGCTACCATTTGGGCTTCTATTACCATGTTCCATACTTTTAGAATATGCCTTCTCTACTCAATAGTGTTTTTTATGTTGTTTTAATTCATAGTAAACATATATATAAATTACCAAAAAAATAAATAGACAATTGTGTACTCATCAACTATGTTAAAAATTAGAACACTGGGCGTAATATGCTTTAGGTTCATTCATATTGTTGCAAAATGGCAGGATTTCATTCTTTCTTATGGTTGAGTAATAGTCCAGTGTGTGTGTGTGTGTGTGTGTGTGTGTGTGTGTGTGTGTGTCACATTATTTTTATCCATTCATCTGTTGATGGACACTAAGTTTCTTATGGTCAATTAATCTATAATGAAAGACACAAGTATATACAATGGAGAAAACACAATCTCTTCCAATAAGTGGTCCTGGAAACACTGGACATGTAAAATAATAATATTAGAACATTACCCCACACCATATACACAAACTAAACATTGATCAAATACATAAATATAATATGAATTTCATAAAATTCCTAGAAAAAAAACTTAGAACATTCTTTCACATAATTCATGGCAGTATTTTTTTGGATCTGTCTCCCCTGTCTAGTCAAAGGAAACAAAAATGAAAATAAACACATTAGACCTAATTAAACTTAAAAGCTTTTACACAGCAAAGGAAACCATTCACAAAATGAAAAGATAGCCTATTGAAATATCTGAGGAGAAAATGTTTGCAAATGATATGACTGACAAGGAGTTAATATCAAAAACATATGAATAGCTTATACAAATCAATATAAAAAATAAAACCCAATTAAAATATAGGCAGAAGATTTGAATGGATATTCTTCCAAAGAAGATACACATATGTCAACAGATACATAAAAATATGTTCAAAACCACAATGAGGTATCACCTCACAAATATTAGAATGGCCATAAACAAAAACTCTACAAATAACAAATGATGGAGAGGACATTGAGAAAGGTAGTCCTAGTACACTGATGTGGGAAAGTACGATGGGAAAGCCACGAAGGAACCTAGTATGAATATTCCTCAAAAACCTAAAAATGGAACTACTATATGATCCAGGAATTCCCCTGTTGGTTATGTATCTCAGGAAAATGAAGACACTAATTCAAAAAGATACATGCAGCCCACAATATTATATGTAAAACAGATAATAAACAAGGGCCTACTGTATATATAGAACAGGAAACTCTATTCAATACTCTGTAATTACCTACATGGGAAAAGAATCTGAAAAAGAACAAATATATACATATATATATTTCAATCACTTTACTGTACACCTGAAAGCAACACAGTATTGTAAATCAATTATATTCCTACCTAAAACAAAACAAAAATTAAAAATATATTTTTAAATAAATAAATTGAAATTAATTATAAAAACAAATGAAAAAAACCAAAAAGATACATACAGCCCAATCTTCAGAGCAGCACTATTTATGAGTAAAATATGAAAGCAACCTAATAAATGTTTTTTAATATAACTTCCTTTTCCCTACACCTTTGTTTTCCATCTACTACTCAGAAACACTCTCAGCCCCTCTTTCTTGAAAACTTCCTCCTCCAATCTGTCCAGCTCAATATGGCCAACACTTATCACTACATTTAAACTTGCAGTAAGACCCATTACCACCCATGTCCATATTCTTCAGCCATCTTATACTTTTGTCATGAAGATGTTAATCATCCAACAAACTGCATAGCTTACTTATTTATTGTGTCTATTATCAATCTCCTTCTGCTAGAATGAAAACTTCATAAGGGCATGGATCCTTGTTTCTTTTATCTTGTGTCTTACAGGTATAGAATGGTACCATACCTTTAGTTCACCATCAATAAATATTTCTTTTATGGCAGCTTGTGAGCCAAGCATTTTATTTCAGCACCTTGAATATTTCTCCTTCTCCTCCTACTCCACAGTCCCTGTCCTTTACCTCTTTGCTCTCTTTGCATCTGTTTATAAAAGTCTCAGTGCTGTCTTTTAAAAGCCTAGGTGGGGGGAAAGATGATGAGGATGAGGATATGATATGAAATTGGCTTCTCTTTGAGGCACTGGAGAGGAAGGACATTTGTAAATACTCCCAAAGCAATTATTTATTTTACTTTCTCCTAAACCCAATGGTTTTATTGTATTGCTATTATATTAATTCTTTTTCTTAACTACAAAGAAAAGGCATTAGAAAAAATTAAGTTCCTTGCCTGACACTTAAAAATTTCATATGTTAGGATAAGAAGTAAATGGAGCAAATTGTAGGACAAAAATCACTGAATTATCTTCCAAATTATTCAATGACTCCCTATTGTCATACTAATTAGCCTTATATACCTAAATTATGACAAATACTTACTTTTCCACTTTATATTTAACGAAAGTTTTTAAGCTTTATGTCCTATTGATTTCTTAAATGTAATTTAAACCTACAGTAAATTGAACTAAAGGAAGCTGCATAGATAGGTTTGATATGATATCATAAATGTTTTCAGAAAGACTTGAGTGGAAGGT
The DNA here is from genome assembly GCF_023091745.1 of Budorcas taxicolor. NCBI lineage: Eukaryota > Metazoa > Chordata > Mammalia > Artiodactyla > Bovidae > Budorcas > Budorcas taxicolor. Next base: position 27,101,577 of record NC_068918.1, read on the forward strand.
AGTGATGTGAGTTTCTGGAGGTATATGTGGGATTGATGCAAGTCAGGGGAATCTGTGCAAAAATCGAAACTCAAACACTCCCTTGTTTGCAGGAACTTGAGGACTGAGGGTAGTCAAGTTAATTCAGACTACAAATACAAATAATTATTTTGATGGACTATTTTAAAATACAAGGAATTATATGCAAAGTCCATGCTTTTTTGAAAAAAAAAAAGGTTAGGACCAAATTTAAAGTCATTGTATTCACTGATGTCTTAATGCTGGTTATTGTAGAATCTGTAAATAATACATGAAGTATAAAATCTCAACAGCCAAAAAGTTAGTATTACTATTTCATACTTTATAAAATTTCTTTGGCTCAAGTCCCACAGATGTATGACAGTGAATATGTCAAATGATTTATATTTTTCATCTTTTGAGAATATTTGAATTCTCAACTCTGAGGAAACATAGAATGTAAAATTTCCATTTAGAGTAAACAGAAGCTAAAGAATTGCTGACAGGCCCACAAATGATTAAGCTGCACCAATAAAGAATTTATTAGAAATATGGAAACTTTACATGCTTGGAGAGACTTTCCTGCTGAGCCAGGTTAATGGGTTCAGATAAGCTTGTGGCCTAAGTAGGTTCTTCACTATTTAGCTTTTTCCTTTAAGGGCCCCTCCAGGTGTATCTGCTGCGACAGCAGTTTTAGTACTTCAACAACACTCTTCAACCTTTTGATTTCATTTTAGCTGCTGTGATTAAATAGACACACATCACTTGCTGTGCCACAGCAAAAGAAGCTTGTGGTTCACCTTTGCTGAATTAGTACCCACTGAGCACTGCAAATATTTAAAATGTCAGTCCATTTGATAATGTCAGAGAGGGCCGCAAATACCACCACATAGCACCAAAGAAGCACTCGATGCAGACAAAAGAACATTTAACATCTCTCTTCTTCAAGGTAAAATGAGAGTTAAATAGAAACAGTAAAACTCTGATGAAGTTACTAAGGTCAGAAAATTTAATAACTATAAATGGGACTCCAGGCTTATAACTCACTGCTTTAGTACATTCTCTCACAAAAACTGTTCTGTTGCTGATCTTAAACTTAGTACTGTTGCAGGAGAATTAATTTATATCGACAAGATTAGAGAGTTCTTACAACAAAATCCATCTGATGTCATTCTTGAGTGAACTGCAGATACTTGTCCCCTGAGCCAGGCTTCAAGTGGAGACTTCATGTTTCAAGTGATGTCGTTATTTTATGCTCAAGTATTTAATTCCAAAAGGCAATAAAGAAAGACACCATACCGATGTGAAGCTTGGAAATGTCAGCAAAACCATAGACCACCCAGGGGTTTCAAGATTTTCTATTACTCAGACCCAAAATGCAACTATGTTTAAGGGATATTTTTGTTTTGTTTAGGTTGAAGTTACGGCACAAGTGGTAAAGAACCCGCCTGCCAATTCAGGAGACATGAGATGCTGGTTCGATCCCTGGGTTGGGAAGATCCCCTGGAGAATGGAAGGGCAACCTACTACAGTATTCCTGTCTGGAGAATCCCATGGACAGAGGAGTCTGGAGGGATACAGTCCAGAGGGTCACAAAGAGCCCAGCACCACTTAAGTGACTTAGCACACGGCTCATCAATACTTAGTGAATAAAATTTCAAACTTGTTTTGTACTCACATATGTATGAATGAGGATAAAAGGCTTAACTTCTCTATGAAAATACGGAGGTCATTCCTCAAGCAAAGAACATTCAGAAGCAAGTGTTCATTGCCTGTGGGCAGCTCTGATCCAAAGACAGTGTACAGTCCAGAAGGGCAACTCTGCAACATTTGCAAAACTTTTCCAAGGCCATCTGAGTCACTATCATTCTTGCCTTTGGAAAAGGGGGAAAAGCTCTAGACTTTCTCCTAAAATGTAACATGGAATTGTACATCTCCCTTACTCTCACATTGTATTTGTTTGAACTTAGTCAATGATCACACTTAGCTACAATTCTGCAAAATATAATCTGGTGTCCAAGAAGCAGGCAAGGAAATTAATTTCCCTTCACAGAATATTCGTTCATCAATGTGTTTCAAAGTGATTCTACTCTGTCATTACATAGGAAAAAGGATGAGATTTTGAACTGAACCTGACAAACAGAGAGAAGAAGAATATGTGAACACAGATGTCAAAAATTTTCCAATATTGGTAAATATAAAATCATCATATAAAATTTTAAAATAATATTGAGACAGCCATTTCAAGCTGGTCACACATCTCTATTAATGAACCCAACATTATTTTTATTCTAAAAAATTAGTAAATTTTATTTTTGTCATTAAATGCTTCTAATGTAATGTCAAAAAATTAAAAGATAGAATCAAACTTAAAATGTAGTAAATATTTACAATGATCAAAAGTTTGAAAACTATAGGAAATTCATGTTTGAAAGTAAAAGATTATGAACTGCATTATATTTCCAATATTTGCTATATTTTTATTTTATTTATAAGGCCTCATCCTCAAAACCACTCCAGTCTAGAGTTTTCTTTAAATTGCTACATAATAGATATTAAACATTTACTCAACAGTATTTTGGAAAGGAATTTTGTGCTTCATTGAAAATTTTCCAAGTGTATTTTCACTCTATGAATCTTGGAACTAATTCTTCTACCTAATACTATTAATCCTCAACTGGTGTTTTGCATGCTTTCAATAAACACAAATTATCATCATATTTCCTTTAAATTATCTCCGAACCATGCTATTGAAATGTTGTTACCTTCTTTGGAAAAGAACAGTCTAATTAAATGTGTCACAATTAAAATAGTAAGAGTGAAGACCTATGATGTAGAAAACAAGCTCTGTCTAGTCTGTAGAATGCTACTTCAAATTCAGTGCTAGAGCTGATCATTATTATTCTCCCCACATGAGTCAATCCCTCTAATTCATTAATAATTTCACTGACTTTCTTAGAAGTTCCTCCACTTTGTATTTATCACAACCATTTTTCTAACATGTTATGTATAAAAGATATTATTGTTTTAGCTTTAGTCTTAACAAAAAAAATCAAGGAGTGATATACTATCACACTATCAGAGTTGGTAATTGTTCTTAATTTTTAATTTTATGTCAACTCAGCAGTTATAATAAAAATTCCTTCTCATTATCAGATTTCATATGGCTGATTCTTGTTGAGATTTGACAGAAAACAACAAAATTCTGTAAAGCAAATATCCTTCAATAAAAAATAGATTAATTTAAAAAAAGAATTCCAATTCTTCTAAGTATAATACCCATAATTCATTCATTTGTTTTGTCATACAGTGACTATTTCTTCAGTTCCTACTAAGTGCCTACTAAGTATGGGGGCTTCCATGATGAGAACAAAGAGACACAGAACCTGTTCTCACAGAGTTTATGAGTTTATGGTCCAGTAGGGAAGACAGGCAAGGTTTTCCAAGGCAAAACATTCAATATTATGGTAATCCAAGGCTATGCCCCAACCAGTAATGCTGAAGAAGCTGAAGTTGAACGATTCTATGAAGGCCTACAAGAACTTTTAGAACTAACACACAAAAAAGATGTCCTTTTCATTATAGGAGACTGGAATGCAAAAGTAGGAAGTCAAGAAACACCTGGAAAAACAGGCAAATTTGACCTTGGAGTACAGAATGAAGCAGGGCAAAGGCTAATAGTTTTGCCAAGAAAATGCACTGGTCATAGCAAACACCTTCTTCCAAGAACACAAGACAAGACTCTACACATGGACATCACCAGATGGTCAACACTGAAATCAGATTGATTATATTTGCAGACAAAGATGGAGAAGCTCTATACAGTCAGCAAACACAGGACCTAGAGCTGACTGTGGCTCAGATCAAGAACTCCTTATTACCAAACCAGACTTAAATTGAAGAAAGTGGGGAAAACCACTAGACTATTCAGGTATGACCTAAATCAAATCCCTTATGATTATACAGTGGAAGTGAGAAATAAATTTAAGGGACTAGATCTGATAGATAGAGTGCCTGATGAACTATGGAATGAGGTTCATGACATTGTACAGGAGACAGGGATCAAGACCATCCCCATGGAAAAGAAATGCAAAAAAGCAAAATGGCTGTCTGAGGAGGGCTTGCAAACAGCTGTGAAAAGAAGAGAAGTGAAAAGCAAAGGAGAAAAGGAAAGATATAAGCATCTGAATGCAAAGTTCCAAAGAATAGCAAGGAGAGATAAGAAAGCCTTCCTCATTGATCAATGCAAAGAAATAGAGGAAAACAACAGAATGGGAAAGACTAGAGAGCTCTTCAAGAAAATTAGAGATACCAAGGGAACATTTCATGCAAAGATGGGCTCAATAAAGGACAGAAGTGGTATGGCCCTAAAAGAAGAAGAAGATATTAAGAAGAGGTGGCAAGAATACACAGAAGAACTATACAAAAAGAGCTTCATGACCAAGATAATCACGATGGTGTGATCACTCATCTAGAGCCAGACATCCTAGAATGTGAAGTCAAGTGGGCCTTAGAAAGCATCACTATGAACAAAGCTAGTGGAGGTGATGGAATTCCAGTTGAGCTGTTTCAAATCCTGAAAGATGATGCTGTGAAAGTGCTGCAATCAATATGCCCGCAAATTTGGAAAACTCACCAGTGGTCACAGGACTAGAAAAGGTCAGTTTTCATTCCAATCCCTAACAAGTGAAGTGAAGTCACTCAGTCGTGTCCGACTCTTTGCGACCCCATGGACTGTAGCCTACCAGGCTCCTCTGTCCACGGGATTTTCCAGGCAATAGTACTGGGGTGGATTGCCATTTCCTTCTCCAGGGGATCATCCCAACCCAGGGATCGAACCCAGGGATCGAACTCGGATCTCCCGCGTTGTAGACAGATGCTTTACTGTCTGAGCCACCAGGGAATACCCCTAACAAAGGCAATGCCAAAGAATGCTCAACTACCACACAATTGCACTCATCTCACATGCTAGTAAAGTAATACTCAAAATTCTCCAAGCCAGGCTTCAGCAGTACATGAACCGTGAACTTCCAGATGTTCAAGTTGGTTTTAGAAAAGGCAGAGGAACCAGAGACCAAATTGCCAACATCCGCTGGAACATCAAAAAAGGAAGAGCGTTCCAGAAAAACATCTATTTCTGCTTTATTGACTATGCCAAAGCCTTTGACTGTGTGGATCACAAGAAACTGTGGACAATTCTGAAAGAGATGGGAACACCAGACCACCTGACCTACCTCTTGAGAAACCTATATGCAGGTCAGGAAGCAACAGTTAGAACTGGACATGGACCAACAGACTGGTTCCAAATAGGAAAAGGAGTACGTCAAGGCTGTGTATTGTCACCTTCCTTATTTAACTTCTATGCAGAGTACATCATGAGAAATGCTGGGCTGGAAGAAGCACAAGCTGGAATCAAGATTGCCAGGAGAAATATCAATAACCTCAGATATGCAGATGACACCACCCTTAAGGCTGAAAGTGAAGAGGAACTAAAAAGTCTCTTGATGAAAGTGAAAGAGGAGAGTGAAAAAGTTGGCTTAAATCTCAACATTCAGAAAACTAAGATCATGGCATCTGGTCCCATCACTTCAAGGGAAATAGATGGGGAAACAGTGGAAACAGCGTCATATTTTATTTTTTTGGGCTCCAGAATCACTGCAGATGGTGATTGCAGCCATGAAATTAAAAGACGCTTACTCCTTGGAAGGAAAATAATGACCAATCTAGATAGTATATTGAAAAGCAGAGATATTACCTTGACAACAAAGGTCTGTCTAGAGAAGGCAATGGCACCCCACTCCAGTACTCTTGCCTGGAAAACCCCATGGATGGAGGAGCCTGGTAGGCTGTAGTCCACGGGGTCGCTAAGAGTCCGACACGACTGAGCGGCTTCCCTTTCACTTTTCACTTTCATGCATTGGAGAAGGAAATGGCAAGCCACTCCAGTGTTCTTGCCTGGAGAATCCCAGGGACAGGGGAGCCTGGTGGGCTGCCATCTCTGGGGTCACACAGAGTCGGACACGACTGAAGCGACTTAGCAGCAGCAGCAGCAGTCAAGGCTATGGTTTTTCTAGTGGTCAGGTATGGATATGAGAGTTGGACTATAAAGAAAGTTGAGCGCTGAAGAATTAATGCTTTTGAACTGTGGTGTTGGAGAAGACTCTTGAGAGTCCCTTGGACTGCAAAGAGTTCCAACCAGTCCATCCTAAAGATCACCTGGGTGTTCACTGGAAGGACTGATGCTAAAGCTGAAACTCCAATACTCTGGCCACCTGATGCGATGAGTTGACTCAGTGGAAAAGACCCTGATGCTGGGAGGGATTGGGGGCAGGAGGAGATTAGGACAACAGAGGATGAGATGGCTGGATGGCATCACCGACTCAATGGACATGAATTTGAGTAAACTCCCGGAGTTGTTGATGAACAGGGAGGCTTGGTGTGCTGTGATTCATGGGGTCGCTAAGAGTAGACACGACTGAGCGACTGAACTGATCTGAACTGAACTGAGGGAAGACAGATGTCAAATATTTAAATACAAGTGTCAAATATTTAAATACAAAACTTAGATGTAAAAATCACTTTGAAGAAGAGTCACTAAGGATTCTCCAGTCTGCAATAAAGAAAACTGACCTATTCATGAGGAAAGGAAGCACTCCCTGAAGATGATCTGATTAAGCTATGACTCAGAGTGACACTGGGAATAATTAGGTAAAAGCTAAAGCTAAGAGAAGTATCAGAGTTTAAAAGTCTGTGTCATGAAAATATTATAGGTGCATCCTGGAAAACTAGATATAAATGGTCTTTAAAAAAGCATGTTACGAAAACAGGGGATGTTGAGGGAAAATTATAAAACTAAGCCATATCAAGAATTTGTTTCTTTATCTGGCTCTTAGAATTATTTTAAGCAGGTAGGTGATAGTAAATATATCATTCTTACAAACATTTGACTATGAAAGTGAGAGAGTTAATTCTTCAGTTCAGTTCAGTTGCTCAGTCATGTCTGACTCTTTGGGACTCCATAGACTGCAACATGCCAGGCTTCCTTGTCCATCACCAACTCACAGAGCTTGCCCAAACTCATGTCGATAGAGTCAGTGATGCCATCCAACCATCTCATCCTGTCATCCTCTTTTCCTCCTGCCTTTAATCTTTCCCAGCATCAGGGTGCTTTCCAATGAGTCAGTTCTTCACATCAGGTGGCCAAAGAATTGGAGTTACAGCTTCAGCGTCAGTCCTTCCAATGAACACCCTGGACTGATCTCCTTTAGGATGGACTGGTTGGATCTCCTTGCAGTCCAGGAGACTCTCAACAGTCTTCTCCAACAAGAAAATTCAAAAGCATCAATTCTTTGGTGCTCAGCTTTCTTTATAGTCAAACTTTCACATCCATACATGACTACTGGAAAAAAAAAAAAAAAACAACATAGCTTTGACTAGAAGGTAGGTCGATAAGGAGACAGGGGCCCTCAAGGAGGAGAAAGGGACAGACTTTTTTTATACATTGCTTTGTCTTCGTCACATAAGACTTTTTTCTTAAACTCTGAGTTGTTATTGCTTTGTCAACACATGTGTCTCCTCAGAGAATTCATTTCCAAGTGTTAGACAAGAGCCCAGTTTCGGGCCCTGGAAGGGGTCCACCTTCCTGCAACAACTGGCGACTCTGGCGGGGACTCTTCTTTGCTGAGACTGACATCCTGACCACTCGGGGTACTTAGGGGCCAGCCTGCCTGCCAATGGACCAGACCCAGTGGCCGCAACTGGGACCCTTTTGTCCCTGGTCTCCTCCTGACGTGGACAACTGGCCAGAGTGCCCCGACCAGTAAGGAACAAGAGACTTTATTGACCTCTCTCCCCTTCCCTCTCTCTTTCCTCTCCTTAACCCTTCCTATCCTTTCCTGTTTTTCTAGTCCCCTGGTCCTGGACACAGGAATCTGGTCAAAGGGCCGTCAGCCTGAGCCTGGAGACTGATCACCTCCTCTTGGCAGAGAACTTGAATTCTGGTTCTGGTCTGGTCTGATTTCTGGTAGGGCTGAGTTCCAGTCCTCCCTTCTCTGGAGGCCTAGGGAAAAATCCCATAATGCCTGGGTATCTGTAGGTGGCAGGAGACGTCTGTAAGGCCACCCCTTTCACTCCCTCTCCCCTGCCTCCTCCCCCTTCTTCTTTCAATCTGGCTTCCGTTCCTCCCTTGAAATCTTTGATGTTAGTACTTGGATCTGAAGTTCTGTGTCTCTATAGGAGGTGTTCTGTATTCTTATATTTAAGGGCTTCCCTGGTAGTGCAGAGGTTAAAGCATCTGCCTGCAATGTGGGAGACCTGGGTTCAATCCCTTGGTCGGGAAGATCCCCTGGAGAAGGAAATGGCAACCCACTCCAGTATTCTTGCCTGGAGAATCCCATGGATGGAGGAGCTTGGTGGACCACAGTCCATGGGTCGCAAAGAGTCGGACACGACTGAGCAACTTCAGTTTCAGTTTCTGAGTTGTTATGGCAACAATCTATTTCACCTAAGATTAACTTTCTTTAAGCTGAGAGCTAATGATTTCACAACAAACAACATGTCTTGCTTAAACTATGTTTTTCCTTAAGCTCTGTGCTAATGATTACATAACAACAATGTATCTTGCCCAAGGACATGTTTCTACTTCTTAATAAAAACCTTCTGACTAATTCTGTTATTTTAAGATGTATGTTGTGGGCATGAGTCTGGTAAGACTTTTACAACCTTGAGATATTCTTTTGATCTATTGTTGGTAACCAATTGAAAAAGTATATAAAGTCCCACCCCAGCTACTGAGTGGGGCACTATCCACCCCCTTCTGATGTCTGTCAGAAGCTTTCTCTATCCCTTTTTCACTGTATAAAACTTTAGCTGCACAGAGCTCTAAGTGAACTGAAGCTGTGACTTTGGTCCTGAAGAGAAATTCTCTCCTTCAGAGATCACAAATCTGACACAATTCACTGTAAGCCATCAAAAGCTTGGGTGAGATCAAGCAGCAACTGGAAGGACTACTGTATTCATTGTTTTTATTCATCTGTTTGTTGATACTTTTAAAGATGTTTGGGTTAGAAATATTTGATTATGTTTAAAGATTGTTGAAAAGAAACAAATGAGCTGAATATAGAAATGAGAGAAGGGTAATCAAAGTGGAGAGAGGTGTGAAGCCTCAGGTTACAAAACATTGATGGGAAAGAAGACTGTTTTTCAGTAGTGAAGGAGAAAACAGTGGGTGAGTTTAATAGCGAGGGTTTACATGTTCAGTGAAGCTAATATTAGGCGTTTGACCTTCTGATAGCTTCCATTTTGTATGTAAAATAGGGGCTTCTTTGTCTGGAAGTTGAGAAAATTGGAAGGTTTTGAAAAGTCCTTGCAGAAAGGAAAGAGTACACGTTAAGGAAGTAACTGGAAATGTTAATGCATCTCTTGCTGGGAGGCATCTCCTTTGGTGTATACTAATTTTATTGGAGTTATTACATCATAAGAAATAAAAATAAATAAATGTATTTCTCTTTTCAGTAGTCATCTGTATGTGAATGACAGTAAAGTTTACAGAAAAACATCATATAAGACCAAGCACTCTTTTAAGTTTATTATAAAAGTTGAGATTGAAAACAATTTGACATTTAGATTGAAAAACTGTCCCTTTTATCAAATATGTCCCTTTCTATTTGACTAGAATATTATTTCAACTATCTTCAAATGTGTTTAGTATATAAATACTTTGTCAACAGTTTTTTAGTTTAATTGCTAAAAGCAAGGCTTTTAGAAATGTCACTACAGTTTGTAAATTATAAGCACTATATATACCGCATAAGAGCGTTTCAGATCCTTTTCTTGGATGCCAGTTCTTCAAAATATTTTGAAGAAAGTTTCACAATCAAAAAGGAGAAATTAAAAAAAAAAAAGTTGGCAAAAGTCTGTTATCTAAGTCTGTACTTCACAAATGACTCAAATCTTTAAAAAAACAGGGGTGAGAGAAAAGGTAGAATCTATTAAATTTTAATGAACATTGTTCATATTGGTGTTATCATCATATACTGTAATTATACCAGGCACAGTAAATAAATGGATTAGGCAGATTCTCTAACTACTATCAGTTCAGTTCAGTTCAGTCGCTCAGTCGTGTCCGACTCTTTGTGACCCCATGAATCACAGCATGCCAGGGCTCCCTGTCATCACCATCTCCCGGAGTGCACTCAGACTCACATCCATCGAGTCCGTGATACCATCCAGCCATCTCATCCTCGGTTGTCCCCTTCTCCTCCTGCCCTCAATCTCTCCCAGCATCAGAGTCTTTTCCAATGAGTCAACGCTTCGCATGAGGTGTCCAAAGTACTGGAGCTTCAGCTTTAGCATCATTCCTTCCAAAGAAATCCCAGGGCGGATCTCCTTCAGAATGGACTGGTTGGATCTCCTTGCAGTCCAAGGGACCCTCAAGAGTCTTCTCCAACACCACAGCTCAAACGCATCAATTCTTCAGCGCTCAGCTTTCTTCACAGTCCAACTCTCATATCCATACATGACCACGGGAAAAACCATAGCCTTGACTAGATGGAACTTAGTCAACAAAGTAATGTCTCTGCTTTTGAATATACTATCTAGTTTGGTCATAACTTTTCTTCCAAGGAGTAAGCGTCTTTTAATTTCATGGCTGCAATCACCATCTGCAGTGATTTTGGAGTCCAAAAAAATAAAGTCTGACACTGTTTCTACTGTTTCCCCATCTATTTCCCATGAAGTGATGGGACCAGATGCCATGATCTTCGTTTTCTGAATGTTGAGCTTTAAGCCAACCTTTTCACTCTCCACTTTCACTTTCATCAAGAGGCTTTTTAGCTCCTCTTCACTTTCTGCCATAAGGGTGGTGTCATCTGCATATCTGAGGTTATTGATATTTCTCCCAGCAATCTTGATTTCAGCCTGTGTTTCCTCCAGTCCAGCGTTTCTCATGGTGTACTCTGCATATAACTACTATACTAAGAATCTAATAGAATCTCTTACTCCTTTCCCCAAAAGAATGAGTTGGTGTTTTCACAACATGTTTCTTTCTCTTTTTAATTTTGTTATCATTTAACTTCCTATAGAACAAGAAAATATCAAAAGGTGATATCAGTGGTTTCATACTGACTTCAAGATGACAAATGGACAACAAATCATTAGAGATATATTCTAATCTCACTTAAGCGGAAATGTTTTTTGAAATGCCAATAAATTTTGAGTAGAAAAATGAACACATTTATTTCTGCAAATGTAGAAGGATCCTACATTTTCAAAGGTGAATTGTAAAATTATAGGTTTATCGTGATCCCCAAGCTTCTTTGTTTTAGGTGTCTGGCATAACTGAGGATCTCACAGAACATGGTTAATAATTGTTATCTGTGTTGGAGAAGACTCTTGAGAGTCCCTTGGACTGCAAGGAAATCCAACCAGTCCATTCTGAAGGAGATCTGCCCTGGGATTTCTTTGGAAGGAATGATGCTGAAGCTGAAACTCCAGTACTTTGGCCACCTCATGCGACGAGTTGACTCATTGAAAAGACTCTGATGCTAGGAGGGATTGGGGGCAGGAGGAGAAGGGGACGACAGAGGATGAGATGGCTGGATGGCATCACCGACTCGATGGACGTGAGTCTGAGTGAACTCCGGGAGTTGGTGATGGACAGGGACGCCTGGCGCGCTGCAATTCATGGGGTCGCAAAGAGTCGGACACGACTGAGCGACTGAACTGAACTGAACTGATGGTAATATCTCTTGAAAGGGGAAATGAACCGAGGAAAGGAAACAGAGTCTAGTTACATATAAGAATGCAAACAGAGTATATGGTTCATGGAGACAAGATAAGCAATTTTGCAAAATATCCATCCATGTATCAAAAAAGTTCGTAAGAGGTAATAACCTTAAAACTGCCATTGAATATCACTGGTTTGTGATATTTGATTCTGGAGAAGAAATCTGGCTTATTTACTGGCACATGTTTCTTTTAGTGGACACAAGAGAGAAAGAGATAGAAACAGAGACTCAGATATCAATCTCTGGGGAGACTCTGTTAGAGTCTCAACTAAGTTATTTTACTATTTATTTACTTAGAAATTTATTTAGAGATATTTAGTTATTTCACCAATAGCTCAAATGTCCAACAACAGATGAATGGATAAGAAAATTGTGGTGCATAGAGACACAGCCAGAACTGCCTTTGAGTTTTTCATTGTCTCCTTCAGAGGTACAGATCAACAGTGGGCTGCTTCAGGGGAAGGGGCTCTGGGTAGAGCAGACCTGGGTGTGGCATAAACCCTCTTGGAGGAGGTCACCATTAACCCCACCATGGAGCCATCATGTAGACAACCTACAAACTGCAGAACAACTATACCAACTAAATTATTGCACTGTTAAGAAAGTTCTAGGACCCACAACAGATTTCCCAACCTGCAGATCAGGCAAAGGGACTGAGAACCCCTAGGGAATTTGACTATGGAGGCCAGTGGGATTTGATTACAGAACTTACACAGGACTGGGGAAACAGACTCTTGGAGGGCACAAACAAAACCTTGTGTGCACCAGAACTCAGGAGAAAGGAGTAGTGACCCCTCAAGAGACTGACCCAGACTTTCCTGTGAGTGTCCAGGAGTCTCTAACAGAGGCGTGGGTCAGCGGTGATCTGCTGCAGGGTCATGGCACTGAATGCAGCAGTGCAGCAGTGTGTGCGTGGGACCTTTTGAAAGAGGTTTCCATTATCTTCATTACCTCCACCATAGTTGGGTTTCAGGACAAACAACAGGGAAGGAACACAGCCACCGCACCCATCAACAGAAAATTGGATTAAAGATTTACTGAGCAAGGCCCTGCCCAACAGAACAAGACCCAGTTTCCCCACTGTCAGTCTTTCCCATCAGGAAGCTTCCATAAGCCTTTTATTCTTATCCTTCAGAGGATAGACAGGATGAAAACCACCATCACAGAAAACTAATCAAACTGATCACATGGACCACAGCCTTGTCTAACTCAGTGAAACTATGAGGTATGCCATGTAGGGCCCCCAAGATATACAGGTAATAGTAGAAAGTGAAAGTGAAGTTGCTCAGTCGTGTCCGACTCTTTGCGACCCCATGGACTGTAGCCTATCAGGCTCCTCCATCCATGGGATTTTCCAGGCAAGAGTGCTGGAGTGGATTGCCATTTCCTTCTCCAGGGGATCTTCCCGACCCAGGAATTGAACCCAGGTCTCCCACATTGCAGGCAGATGCTTTACTGTCTGAGCCACCAAAAACGTGGTCCACTAGAAAAGAGAATGGCAAAACACTTCAGTATTCTTGCCTTGAGAATCCCATGAATAGTATGAAAAAGCAGATAAGATAGGACATGGAAAGATGAACTCCCCAGGTAAGTAGGTGCCCAATATGCTACTGGAGAAGAGTGGAGAAATAGCTCCAGAAAAAGGGAAGAAATGGAGCCAAAGCAAAAACAGCACCCAATTATGGATGTGACTGGTGATGAAAGTAAAGTCCAATGTTGTAAAGAACAATATTGCATAGGAACCTGGAATGTTAGGACCATGTATGAAGGTAAATTCAGTTCAGTTCAGTTGCTCAGTCGTGTGGGACACTTTGCAACCCCATGGACTGCAGCATTCCAGGCCTCCTGTCCAATATCAACTCCTGGAGTTACTCAAACTAATAATGTCCATTGAGTCTGTGATGCCATCCAACCATATCATCCTCTGTCATTCCCTTCTCCTGCCTTCAATCTTTCCCCAAATCAGGGTCTTTTCAAATGAGTCAGTTCTTTGCATCAGGTGGACAAAACATTGGAGTTTCAGCTTCAACATCAGTCCTTCCAATGAATATTCAGGACTGATTTCCTTTAGCATAGACTGACTGGATCTCCTTGCAGTCCAAGGGACTCTTGAGAGTCTTCTCCAACACCACAGTTCAAAAGCATCAATTCTTCAGCTCTCAGCTTTCTTTATAGTCCAACTCTCACATCCATACATGACCACTGGAAAAACCATAGCTTTGACTAGACAGGCCTTTGTTGGCAAAATAATATCTCTGCTTTTTAATATGCTGTCTAGGTTGCTCACAATGTTTCTTCCAAGGAGTAGCATCTTTTAATTCCATGGCAACAGTCACAATCTGCAGTGATTTTCAGTTCAGTTCAGTCGCTCAGTCGTGTCCGACTCTTTGCGACTCCATGGATTGCAGCATGCCAGGCCTCCCTGTCCATCACCAACACCCGGAGTTCACTCAGATTCACGTCCATCGAGTCAGTGATGCCATCCAGCCATCTCATCCTCTGTCATCCCCTTCTCCTCCTGCCCCCAATCCCTCCCAGCATCAGGGTTTTTTCCAATGAGTCAACTGTTCACATGAGATGGCCAAAGTATTGGAGTTTCAGCTTTAACATCAGTCCTTCCAATGAACACCCAGGACTGATCTCCTTTAGTATGGACTGGGTGGATCTTCTTGCAGTCCAAGGGACTCGCAAGAGTCTTCTCCAACACCACAGTTCAAAAGCATCAATTCTTCGGCGCTCTGCTTTCTTTACAGTCCAACTCTCACATCCATACATGACCACTGGAAAAACCATAGCCTTGACTAGATGGACCTTAGTCGGCAAAGTAATGTCTCTGCTTTTGAATATCCTATCTAGGTTGCTCATAACTTTTCTTCCAAGGAGTAAGCATCTTTTAATTTCATGGCTGCAATCACCATCTGCAGTGATTTTTAGGGCCCCCCCAAAATTAAGTCTGTCACTCTTTCCACTGTTTCCTCATCTATTTCCCATGAAGTGATGGGATGGGATGCCATGATCTTAGTTTTCTGAATGTTCAGCTTTAAGCAAACTTTTTCACTCTCCTCTTTCACTTTCATGGAAGTGGTCAAACAGGAGATAGCAAGAATGAACATCAAAATTTCAGCAGTCAGTGAACTAAAATGGACTGGAATGGGTGAATTTAATTTACATGACCATTTTATCTATACTGTGGGCAAGAATCCCTTAGAAGAAATGGAGTAGCCCTCATAGTCAACAAGAGTCCAAAATACAGTACTTGGGTACAATCTCAAAAAAGACAGAATGATCTCTGTTTGTTTCCAAGGCAAACCATTTAATATCATGGTAATCCAATTCTATGCCCCAACCAGTAATGCTGAAGAAAACCTACAAGACCTTCTAGAACTAACACACACACAAAAGATGTTCTTTTCATCATAGGTGACTGGAATGCAAAAGTAGGAATTCAAGAGATACCTGGAGTAATAGGCAAATTTAGCCTTGGAATACATAATGAAGCAGGGCAAAGGCTAACAGAGTTTTGCCAAGAGAATGCACTGGTCATAGCAAACATTCTCTTCCAACAACACAAGAGAAGGCTCTACACATGGATATCACCAGATAGTCAATACCAAAATCAGATTGATCATATCCTTTGCAGCCAAAGCTAGAGAAGCTCTATACAGTCAGTAAAAACAAGACCAGGAGCTGATTGTGGCTCAGATCATGAACTCCTTATTGCAAAATTGCAGGATTAAATCGAAGAAATAAATTAGACTATTCAGGTAAGATCTAAATCAAATCCTTTATGATTATACAGTGAAAGTGACAAACAGATTCAAGGGATTAGATCCGATAGACAGAGTACCTGAAGAACTATAGACAGAGGTTCGTGACATTGTACAGGAGGCAGTGATTAAGACCATCCCCCCAAAAAGAAATGCAAAAAGGCAAAATGGTTGTCTGAAGTTGGATGGCTTCACCGACTCACTGGACATGAGTTTGAACAAGCTCCAGGAGTTGGTGATGGAAAGGGAAACCTGGCATGCTGCAGTCCATGGGTTCGCAAAGAGTTGACACAACTGTGTGACTGAACTCAACTGATACACAAGAGTTTATTAAATATTATTAAATCCATTGAGCCCTTATGATTGGGATTAGTGTCCTGACGTTAATAAAAGAAGTGCCAGAGATCTAGACTGCACCTTCTACCATGTGAGAATACAATGAGAAGACGGACATCTGTGAATCAGAAAGTGAAGTCTCACCAGATGCCGACTTTATCAGCACATTCATCACGGATATCTCAGCCTCCAGAGTAGTGATAAATAAATTTATATTGTTTATGTAAAAGCTATCCAGCCTCTGGTATGTTTTAATAGCAGTCCAAACAGACCATGATGTTGAATTTCAGCTCAATATATTAGTTTAAAAACTTACTGTACTATAAGTGAGATTTCACTAACATAATAAACACTGGTGAAAACTAAAGTCTGTATTTATTACATAATAATAATAATTCTCATTCATTGAGCATTTATCTTTTAAGTTATGCATTATTCTAGAGGTAACATTATATATTACTAGAAGTAATTCTTTTACTGATATGTTAAGCCTTTGAAAGTGTAAATACTGCATTTTAAAATTATTTTTACTCTCTTTTTTATAATTTATTCAATTACTTTTAATTTTCTATTTTAACAAAACTACTTTTTCTAATTTATTAAATTGAGAATTTACTTTTGTCTTTATTTTAAAGTAATAAACTAATTTAAATCATGTATTTGCTTTGATTACCATTTTAATTGCAGCCCATAGGTCTTCTTATGAAATATTCTTTAGATCACTAAATTCATGGTGATTTGTTATTTTGTTTTTGAATGCCTCTTTTACATAGACAGATTTATCAGTATATTTTTTAATATTGAAGAAGCTTTTGTTTGTTGCCACTTTATGCTTACAAGCATTTGAAAATCATAAAAAAGGCTTTATTCAGAAATTCTTCTTGGCCATACTGATTTATGCTTGAGGGTAAAAGGGCCTGTATTAAATTGGGCTCCTTATATTTATGATACATACAAACTATGAATTATTTAATTAAAATTATAAAGTATACTTTATATTAACTCAAGTTATGATTTAGTATCCGATTCTGACAATGCAATCCTGAATGCAAACTTGCAACCAGAAAGATAAAACTAGAATGACAAATAGAAATGGAAGGACAAGAGAAATCTGAGAAATATAGAGAAAATGGGAGCTATCTTTTAGTGTCTGTTTGCATTACTATAACATCTTAATTCTCTTCTAAAAGGAGTTTAAAACTGTAAGTTTTTTAAGAATATATGCTAACTTACTTAATTTAATATACTGAAGTGGAAATGTATTAAGAGAAGGCACTGTAAGGAAATGATTAAATAGTTATAAATATTAATCCTACTTTAACTGTCATTCTTTAAAAATTGGCAAAAAAAATAGACATTTAATATGCATAATGGGTAAAATTAATTATTTTATTGCAGTACTTACTTTTAAGACCTAAAATTACTAGCTAAAGATCCCCTAAAACAAAACTGTGCCCCAATTTCTAAGTGAAATAACTCAAAATTCAGGCAGATCGGGCAATAATAATATTCCCTAGTAAGAGTTAATAATATAGCAAGATAAGAATAAATCTATGGAAATATAAATATCATAATAATAAATGCTTATTCAAAATATGCCAGGTGATAGATTGTAAGTCAGTTAATCCTAAAATATCCATACACAATAGTTATTATTATCTGCATTTAACAAAGAGAAAAATAAATCTGGAGAATTATTTTGCCAAGGTTAATTTTTTCTATCAACCTTAGGTGTCTCCTGTGGTGTCTTTTAAAGTAAAAACACCAAAGCTAAGATAAAACTCTATAGAGAGGGAAATTTTTTGAGATTTTTGTAGCAGAAACAATCTCAAGGAAGTAAAAGAGGTAGTTTGTTTTAATTATGGAAAGTTATCCCATGAAATCCAATAGCATGAGTGACAATGATGTCAGCTCACATTTATCAACTGTTTACTAAGTGCCAAAATCTGCTCTAGGACATTACATATATTAGCTCATTTAATCTTTGGAAACACCCCATAGTAATACAATTGAGATAATATACTACAATTATTATAGTAATATATAGCTATTACTATGGAGTGATATACTATTACTATCATTACCTTTCTATAGATGAGGAAACGGTGGTACAAAAAGTTAATTTCCTTGTGTTGGTTACAAGGACAGAGGTAGAAAGGCTGTGATGGAAAGGCTATTGGTCTGGTGGTACAGAGTTCATGCCTTCCTGGAATTAGAGAACTAAAAAAAAAAAAAAAAAAAAAATCCATCAGAACGTTCTTTCTCAAATCTCCTCTTCTCTTTTTTGTACATATTGTAGTCTCTCTTTAGATGTGACTTTCTCTCATCATTGGGCCAAAAGAGTAGGAACCACTGCCTCCAAATTTACACGACTTAGCACGGTCATAAGCCACTCACAACCACTTCTAACTCTGCAGTTCTAATAATGTGAAAGGGAAAATCTGTTCAGCTCAGTTTGAGTCAACTGTCCAAACTTGGTCAAATAAGTTATGAGCAGAAAGAAGAGAACAGCTATCTCCATTGTAGGTAGAGGAGAGAAAACGTTCTCCCAAAAGAGTCATTCTGAGTAGACAAAATAAAAGCTACTACTGAGGCAAAAGTAAGAATCAAGGAAAAAAGAAGGAACCATGAGCTATGGTGAAGTAAGATCATTATTCTGTTCCATGCTAGTTTCTTTCTAGACAGCCAGTTCCTTCAAGTCATTAACTGTGTCTTACTCAGCTTGCCACATTTGGAAGCACTGTCTCATATAAGTAGCTTCCTTAAAATGTTTTTGGAAGTGAACTGAATGATATACTAATTATTATTCTCCCCATGACATGTGCATAATTTATTAAGTATTCTTCCAAGGAGTAAATTTGTCAGAGAAATGACTATAGATTTCTAAATAATTATCTTCTTTTTATTTCTATAATTAACTAGCTGGATATTTTCTTAATCACATTAACTGAGAGTGGAGTTAAAGAAATAAGAGGAAGCAACGTGTTCACAAAAAAACAGACATTAAGGACCCTACAAACTCAGAATCAGTATGGTGCAAGCTTCATCCCATTCTTCAAGGAGTCCAGGAGCACAGTGAAAAATTTTACAATCTTCCACAAGTCAGCAGGCTATTAAAGAGTCAGAAAGTTTTCAGGATTGGACCATTCTTTAAAAGAACTCAGAAGGAAATAGAAATTGTCTAGTTAACATAAATAACAGAGGTTCCCCCTAAAACTTTCATGCTATAATTTAAATATATATATATATATATATTATGTTAAATAGACACAGAGATGTGTAACAGAAAGTAAAAAGTGCATGAATTCTAAGGGGAAAAAAAAAGCATTTTTCAAGGATAATTGGGTCTATAGCGGGCTTGTCCATTTTCCCAGATGTGCTAGTCTCTTCCTTTCTGGCAAACTGTGCACCTTCACCTTACTCTGGATCACAAATAGGTTATTGTATTTGATTTCAGTTCTTTTTGAAATTATTAATATGTGCATAAAGACAAAACTTTACATATAATTTTAGGGAGTCTTGATCCAGTCATGTATTCTCTATTGGTTATTGCATCTCCAAATAAGAAGACTCACTGGATTAGTACACCCATAGAAAACACCAGAGAGGCTTGCACGAAGCATAGTCCAAGGATAGAGGAGGAACTTCTTAAGCTATTGTCAGTAATTAGCATCTTACTGCAAATATTTTCTATTCAGTAGCTGACTAAGGCACAGATGACTGTGTGCTCAGTTGCGTCTAACTCTTTATGACCCTATGGACCTGTTATAGACTGTAGCCTGCCAGGCTCCTCTGTCCATAGGATTCTTCAGGCAAGAATATTGGAGTGGGTTGCCATGCCTGCCTCCAGGGGATCTTTCCCAGGGATCAAACTTGCATCTGCTGCATTGGCAGGTGAATTCTTTACAGCTGAGACACCTGGGAAGATGAGACACGTATAGAAAGTAGGAATTTGACTAGATACCCTAATCTTAAACTAGAATTACCTGAGATGAACAAAATGCTACTGAAATCTGAAGGGGTTTAAGAATATAGTCAAGGACAGAGGCCTTGCTATGGTTAGCACTTTTTACCAACTTTTTATTCATCTCATCTCTGAGCATAGCATGATTTTAAAAGGATAGTAGAAAATGTATTTCCTCACCAATATAGAAAATTTGATCTAATCTGTAATTTAAAAGAAAAATATTTAAGAAGTCCAGTATGATCATTCAAGTTATGTATGAATATTTGTATGGGCAGGGGGTCAGAGAGAGAGAAAAAAATGAAGAGAAGGAGAGATTAAGACAAACTTACAGTCACAGATTTAAGAACTAAATAATTGTGAAATTTATTTTAAATAAATATTTTAAATGTCTATGAAGCACATATTTAAAAGACCTGTTACAATCTTAAGTATTAAGACGATTGTTAGAAACACTAAAATTTGAAAGAATTGGTGATGACTTCGGACATGATTATCAATTATTTTTGGATATGTAATTTTTACTTAAAAATATCAATTAATAATTACTTTCAGGATATCAATATTCAGGTTTCTAAAAAGATTTTATTTAGGAGATGTGAGAGTCAGAATTTATGAGAATCTATTTGTGGAAAAAAACTTACCACTTTGTCCCTTTTGAAGGCATACAATTCTCTCATCAACATGGGATTCCAAAAGTGTCAATTTTATTTTAAAAAGTGCATTAATTTTTTTCAGGAACTAATGGTACCGCTCAGTTTGTTACACAGGGTTGCCCAGGTAGCTCAGTGGTAAAGAATCTAACTGCCAATGCAAAAGCCTCAGGAGACTTGGGTTTGATCCCTGGGTGAGGAAGATCTCCTGGAGAAGGAAACAGCAACCCACTCTAGCATTCTTGCCTCAAAAATCCCATGGATGGAAGAGATTGGAGGGCTACAGACCATGGGCTCCCGAAGAGTTGGACACAACTGAGTAATTGTGCACACACACGTGCAGTTTGTTACATATGTATTATTAGAATAAAAGCAATAATTAATGAGTTCAAATAACTCAATAAAATACATATATTTATAAACTCATTAAAATTATAGATTTTATTTTCAGCATAAATAATTTTTGGTTAAGTGTAATTCACCATCATTAATAAATACTTATTCTCCTCACATTTTCTTATAACATCACTGAGTAGTACTCTGATCATTTTGCTATAAAGCAATTTTTTTATTGTACTCAAAAGTAAAAACCTACTGATTAATATATTCTAATTATTGAGATATACTAGTAAGAACCATTTTCAATGCATTGTACTATAAATTTTATGATGACCCAGCAAAAAGAGCTATATTACAGCAAATAAAAATATGAATTGCTAACATGAAATTTGTATTTCTATCATAACAGCACATCAGCAGAAGAAAATCGTCTTTCTTACATGCAACTCACCAAGACAATGAAATAAAGAAATTAGCTTAATTACGATTATTTGTAATTACATAGGGCTTCCCAGCTGGCTCAGACAGTAAAGAATTGTCCTGCAATGCAGGAGACCCAGGTGTGATATCTGGGTTGGGAAGATCTCCTGGAGAAGGAAATGGCAACTCACTTCAGTATTCTTGCCTGGGAAATCCCATGAACAGAGGAGCCTGGCGGACTACAGTCCATGGGGTCGCAAAGAGTCACACACAACTGAGCAACTATCATTTCCTCTTCCGACTGTTTGTAATTATTCTGATAATGAAACCCAGTAAGTAATTTTGAAAAGTGTATCTGCAAACAGGCCATATTAGCTATGAAAGCAACTGCCTATATGCATATCTTCCTGTTTCTAATCCATTCAGTTTCTTGCTGCAAATATATATATTTTGAATCACTTCTTTCTCTGTCTTGCTTCCCTTTTCAAACTAATCATAACGATTTCCAGTTGAATCCTATATCAAATTTAAGCACAGTCTGTAGTTTTCATAATTCTTTGTATTTGGATTTCATATCTGGACTTCATCTTTGGATATAGGCTTTTTTTTTTTTTTTCTATCTTATTTTTCCACTGTACCTAATAGTCATGTTAGCCTCCAGTTCAGATCAAATCCACGACTCAGTCAGTCACATATCATGGTTAAACAAATTATCCATTCACTCAATGTTCGTACTTTAAGAAAATTTTTATTCAGTCTGCATTTACTATGCCAGATGTCAAACAAGGTTGAAAAGAAATTATGAACTCTTACTAGAGTATCATTTACTAACTACTAGTTAGTTGGCAGATACTGTTCTCTATGCATCTCATGTATCATCTCACCTAATTTTCAACACAATCTTTTGCAGAGGAGTTGTTATGATACACATTACAGATGAAGGAACTGAGGCTTAGAAAATTTAAGTAGTTTCCACAAGGTCAGACCTTGGAGAGGATAGAGCTAGAATTAGAACCCAGGCATCTGGATTACTGGCATGAAAAAATATCTAATTTGATCTTCTCATTTGCTCTATGCAATAGACAGTGTACATGTTACTTATCCATTTAAGGACTAGAGGAAAAAATATAATAAATTAAATGACTTGTTCAGTATTCATTGGTAAGCCAGAAGTAAAATGCAGCTTTTAGTCACATTTATTTTTAAAGCCATACCACATTCTACGGGCTTCCCTAGTGGCTCAGATGGTAAAGCGTCTGTCTGCAATGCAGGAGACTCGGGTTCAATCCCTGGGTTGGGAAGATCCCCTGGAGAAGGAAATGGCAGCCCACTCCAGTATTCTTGCCTGGAAAATCCCGTGGATCGCAGAGCCTGGTAGGTTACTATCCATGGGGTCGCAAAGAGTCGGACACGACCGAGCGACTTCACTTCACTTCACCACATTCTATAACGTTAGTGTAAGCTGTATCAAAGCGTAAATTACTTTTGGTGTGGGTCTGCCGTTGGTAGGACAGAACTAGTAAGAAATAGCCAATGCTATATTTTGAATGAATAGTATTATATTTCTTGGACAAGAAATAAGGTTGTCCCCTTCTCCTCCCACCTTCAATCTTTCCCAGCATCAGGGTCTTTACCAATTAGTCGGTTCTTCGCACAGGTGGCCAAAGTATTGGGGTTTCAGCTTCAAAATCAGTCCTTCCAATGAACACCCAGGACTGATCGCCTTTAGAATGGACTGGTTGGATCTCCTTGCAGTCCAAGGGACTCTCAAGAGTCTTCTCCAACACCACACTTCAAAAGCATCAATCCTTCGGTGCTCAGCTTTCTTCATAGTCCAACTCTCGCATCTATACATGACCACTGGAAAAACCATAGCCTTGACTAGACGGACCTTAGTCGGCAAAGTAATGTCTCTGCTTTTTAATACGCTGTCTAGGTTGGTCATAACTTTTCTTCCAAGGAGCAAGATTTCATGGCTGCAATCACCATCTGCAGTGATTTTGGAGCCCAAGAAAATAAAAATCTTTCACTGTTTCCATTGTTACCCCATCTATTTGCCATGAAGTGATGGGACCAGATGCCATGATCTTCGTTTTCTGAATGTTGAGCTTTAAGTCAACCTTTTCACTCTCCTCTTTCACTTTCTTCAAGAGGCTGTTTAGTTCTTCTTCACTTTCTGCCATAAGGGTGGTGTCATCTGCATATCTGAGGTTATTGATATTTCTCCCGGCAATCTTGATTCCAGTTTGTGCTTCCTCCAGCCCAGCGTTTCTCATGATGTACTCTACATATAAGTTAAATAAGCAGGGTAACAATATACAGCCTTGAGGTACTCCTTTTCCTATTTGGAACCAGTCTATTATTCCGTGTCTTGTTCTAACTGTTGCTTCTTGACCTGCCTACAGATTTCTCAGGAGGCAGGTCAGATAGTCTGTTATTCCCATCTCTCTCAGAATTTTCCACAGTTTGTTGTGATCCACACAGTCAAAGGTTTTGGCATAGTCAATAAAGCAGAAATAGATGTCTTTCTGGAACTCTCTTGCTTTTTTGATGATCCAGCGGATGTTGGCAATTTGATCTCTGGTTCCTCTCCCTTTTCTAAAACCAACTTGAGCATTTGGAAGTTCATGGTTCAGGTATTGTTAAAGCCTGGCTTGGAGAATTTTGAGCATTACCTTACTAGCGTGTGAGATGAGTACAATTGTGCCGCAGTTTGAGCATTCTTTGGCATTGCCTTTCTTAGGGATTGGAATGAAAACTGACCTTTTCCAGTCCTGTGGTGGTCACTTCTGAGTTTTCCAAATTTGCTGGCATATTGAGTGCTGTACTTACACAGCATCATCTTTTAGGATTTGAAATAGCTCAAATGGCATTCCATCACCTCCACTAGCTTTGTTCATAGTGATGCTTCCTAAGGCCCACTTGACTTCACATTCCAAGATGTCTGGCTCTAGGTGAGTGATCACACCATTGTGAGTATCTGGGTCATGATTAAATATAAATATAAATATATATAACTATACTTCTTTGTATAGTTCTTCTGTGTATTCCTGCCACCTCTTCTTAATATCTTCTGCTTCTGTCAGGTCCATACCATTTCTGTCCTTTATTGAGCCCTTATTTCTGTCCTTTAAGATGGGCTCAATAAAGGACAGAAATAAGGGTAAACAGTATAAAAGGAAATATATAGGAATTTCCTGGAGATCATTTGAGTGTTGGCAAGTCATTCTGTTTGAGGGAAACTCAGGGTAAATACAAGACAATCATTCCTTATCTATGAGCTGGAACCAGATCATGAAGTGCTTTAAAACTTGAACTTCATTAGCTCATAAAAATAAAATCATTAAATGCTGTTTAGCACAGAATCTGAGACTTAGGATGAGTTATATGAGAATGATGCATGGGATACAATGTAGCATAATCAGCTGTATGTATGCTATTGATGAAATACATTCAGAGGTTTATATGAAACACACGAGCTTCTGAACTTTAAACTGGGTATGCACGCCATGGTCCTTAGAAACTGTGTTACTTACTACGAACATCTATATTTGGGCTTAGATTAAAAAATAGAAAAATGGAGTAGAAATATGGAAATCAGATTAGGCTCAGTAAGTATACTGAAGTAGTGAATGTGAGAAGAAAAGAAAAGTTGAACTTGGGTATTTTCAGAAATAAACATGGTGGGAATGGCAAGTGTATGCTATGAAAGATTCTATATACATCTGCAAGAAATTAAATCTTGAGGAAGAAAGGCTCAGAGGTGTTCTAGGATGCTGGGACTCTGAAGCTTTGAGATTATGTAATTTGAAGAGTTCATTAAAGCATAAGTCAATATAGGAAGCAAGCAAGAAAGAGGAGGCTACGAGGAGATTATTAGGGATATTACTTTCAACATGGAGTAGAGATGATTGCCCCTCTGCTTGTACTTCCTTCTAAAGCAAGAGTCTTGCCTTACCTCCAGCTCCTACTGAAAAGGTGAGTCTAGGTGGCCTTGTTTATACCAAGTGACAACATCTCCTTGGTCATAGCTCTAAGACCAGAAAATATCAGATCCAGCTCACACTAGTCTTATGGGAATGTGTCTAGCAGCTCTGGTTACAATATCAGGGAGTATCCACAGCTTTGAGGCTTTAGTTCACATTCATCAATAAGAAAATCTGCATTTTACATTCTGGTTATCTAACTATCTATATAACTATCTATACATTATTTAATTTAAATATCAGCTGTTACTCCATTATCTTCTTTGAGTTCCTTTTGAAGGAACAAAATAAATAGGCTTATAGATATTTACATGTTTTTGGACAATACTGTGCTTATTAAATATTTCATAGAGGAGATGAAAGAGAGGGGACAGATTTCATATCACACAGCAATCAATTAGGTAAAAGCCTTGCTAGACAGAGAACAGCCAGGGTGCATTTTCTTAAGAATGAACAACACAAAGGCTCACCATGGAGGTGGTGAGTGGGGACCAAAATTCAGGTCATGTTTCTGTCACCAGCCTGAGGCCTCATGACAGACTGCATCAGTCTAGACTGGGAAAAAAAGGCCTTTCTGTACTGTACCCTCTGAGAGAGCTGCCTTCTTACAAAACCTACCTGTTGAAGGGGGATTTTTTTTTGTGATTGATACAAGAAAGTGATATAGGCTTGGAGGCAGTTCTAATGAAATACTTTGTTTTAACCCCCAAAACACTTCTTTAGCCATATAACCAAGAGGTCCTCTTCCTCCTTCTGCTCTCCATCTTTTCTGCATTCAGCCTTCAATCCTGTGCCGTCATTCTTCTGGTGCCAGTAGTTACAGAGATTCAGTTACCACCAGAAAATACAACCAAAAGCATGATGGAAGGAGGAAAACCAAGATTTGTGTCTCCCTCCTTCCCTGAGGTCCCCTGGCAGTGCCTGATATTCCTGACATCAGCAGGAAGCTGCAAAACAAAGGGACCCAAGTGAAAAGACCTGTAGGTATGAGCCTTCCAGTGAACACAGCAGGGCAGAGAAGGGTGAGAAATGGCTTGGAGTGGGGGAAGGACTAGCAAAATCACTTTCAATTCACCTTTGCACTCGGAATACATTAGTGATATATTCTTCAAGTTTAGTTATTTTCAAGTGTGAAATGATGGCTTTCACACAACCTTTTTTTCTGAAATGCAGGATTTCAAAAGTATTACTTTGAAGCTCAGGCTTATTTTGTTTGTTCATCATATCATTTATATAAACACCAGTTTAAATTATGAAAAACATTGATTCCAAAATATTTCAGAGCTTGAAAATTCAAAAACATATGTAATATTTGGTTAAGGAAACTAGAGAAGTAAATAATATTTTAAATATTTCTCAAGGTATAAGGGGTTCTTTTATTCTATAAGCTTAAAAAAAAAATAATAACATACTATGGGATTTCCCAAAGTAAATTTTATTGTTATCTGAAAGATAAGTATGTCAAATGTGGCAGCAGATAATTTCCAGGCTCAATTCATTTAGTCACTTTTTGGCAGAACAATCATGCATTGGAGGGCACATATGCTCTGGGGACCCCCAAGAATATAATAAAACTTTTAGAGAATGTCTCCCACCACCATCAAATAGGGGGAAAAAAGCAATCCAAGCAAAGAGAGCAGAAAAAAAAAATAAAGGGACCTCATAGAATATTTTTAGAATTTCAAGAAACATTAAAAAATAGATAAAATCAAATTCAGTTCAGTTCAGTTGCTCAGTCGTGTCCGACTCTTTGCGACCCCATGAATTGAAGCACACAAGGCCTCCCTGTCCATCAACAACTCCCGGAGTTCACTCAAACTCATATCCATCGAGTCAGTGATACCATCCAGCCATTTCATCCTCTGTCGTCCCCTTCTCCTCCTGCTCCCAATCCCTCCAGCATCAGAGTCTTTTTCAATGAGTCAACTCTTTGCATGAGGCGTCCAAAGTACTGGAGTTTCAGCTTTAGCATCATTCCTTCCAAAGAAATCCCAGGGCTGATCTCCTTCAGAATGGACTGGTTGGATCTCCTTGTAGTCCAAGGGACTCTTTAGAGTCTTCCCCAACATCACAGTTCAAAAGTATCAATTCTTTGGCACTCAGCTTTCTTCACAGTCTAACTCACATCCATACATGACTACTGGAAAAACCATAGCCTTGACTAGATGGACCTTTGTTGGCAAAGTAATGTCTCTGCTTTTCAATATGCTATCTAGGTTGGTCATAACTTTTCTTCCTAGGAGTAAGCATCTTTTAATTTCATGGCTGCAATCACCATCTGCAGTTATTTTGGAGCCCAAAAAAACAAAGTCTGACACTGTTTCCACTGCTTCATCTATTTCCCATGAAGTCATGGGACCAGATGCCATGATCTTCGTTTTCTGAATGTTGAGCTTTAAGCCAACTTTTTCACTCTCCTCTTTCACTTTCATTAAGAGGCTTTTTAGTTCCTCTTCACTTTCTGCCATAAGGTGTCATCTGCATATCTGAGGTTATTGATATTTCTCCCGGCAATCTTGATTCCAGCTTGTGCTTCTTCCAGCCCAGCATTTCTCATTGCAACTACAATTAAATACAATATATACCATTTTTCCTTTTCATATTCATACTTAATGTCATTTGACATATCAATTTTACATCCTGATGTATATAAAATGACTAATTGCCATTTGTCACTGGTTTTTGTACATGATACAACTGCCTATTCAATTCTTCATACTGTGTAGATACTATAAGTAATAACCATATACTACATCTTGTTTGTGACGATCACTCTCAACTTAGCAGAAGAAAAGTCTCAGATCTTCAAGAGAAAATAAAGACTTTACTTGAGCATCATATGTTGAAGTCCATTGGTTACTTATACAGTGAGATGTGGGGAGAGAAAAGGAGAGCATTTCAGATGGAATGTACACATACATGTGTATTTACATTTCTTTACTTGGACATTTATTCAGTTGGATCAAACAGCAATGTGCACTCCTCCATTGGGCAGCAAGCTGGGTCCTGACTGTATTAAAATCTGTGTCTATAGAATTAAGCAGTGTCCAGATGCACTGATTTTGCTCACTGCAGGAGGTAATGAGTCCAACGGACTCATTTCAGAGCTACACGCCGGGGTTTTTCATTAGATCAGGACATGCCCACTGAAAATAGGTGATGAGGATAAGAGCTGAGAAATGGGATACAAGAACTTGTTCATCAGAAAAGGACTAACAATGGAGAAATTTAATTATTGGGAAAAGAGGTGAGGAAGAAAAAGACAATTGTGTGAAGGAAGGGCACAAATAAGGACAGAGAAGGAGACAAGAACAAAATAGGTGTGGACAGAGACCACACAATCACACAATCAAGAAAGACAAATTTAAAGGAGAAAAAAAAAAAGCTTCTTTTTCTTATAGTTTATTCAGCTATATCTGTTTCCAGCCACATATGGATCCCATTTTATTAGGATGTTAATTTCAAAACTAACAATCTATTCCATTTCTTTAGCTTTGTCTTTAACTGCACTTTAAAACTTATCCAAAAGCAGTATAAACTGTGTATAATTCTTCATTCTTGCTACTGAAATTCTATATTGGTGTTTCTGTAAAGCATCTTTGCTGTCAATTTTCTAACTTCCTTTACTTTAGCCTCACTTTCTCTCCTCTTCCTAAAGCCAATCTTAGTGTCATACTTGACTTCTCTAACATCATATTCTATATACAGATATCATTTAATAGGATATACTTGAAATCATTGGGTGTTTTGATTTTTTTAATAGATATACACTTATCAGTAGAGAGGTTTCCTAGCAAGTATTGTGGTATATCCTCAGAAGTGATTTTTTTTTTAAGTGATTTCCTTTATCTCTTTCCTTCATCTCTTTTCTGTGTTTCAGTTAGGGTTCCTGGTTGCAAGTAACAGTAATCAATGAACTAACTGAAGCAGAAAATAAGATGATATAAAATGATATTTCAAGGTTTACAACCTTGACAGGAAGGGTAGAGAACCAGGCTTGCATAATAGGCAGGAACCAAGGAGGTTAGTCATCAGAGAATTCACCCAAAGTTATACTCAGGAATATTTCATTTAATACAATACTGGTAACACTAGTACCAGACAGTTGGCCACTTCTCTGCTTCCAGCACTAGACCATCTCTGCTGCTATCACTTCCATGTTTCAAGTGATTTGTGTCTTTGGCTGATTCCCTCAAGATTCAAAGCCCCAGAGAGAAGCATGCATATTTGTGTGCTCAGCCCTGTCTGACTCTTTGCAACCCCAGGACTATAGCCCTCTAGGCTCCTCTGTCCATGGAATTTTACAGGCTGAATACTGGAGTGGTTG
Source organism: Budorcas taxicolor (assembly GCF_023091745.1). Lineage (NCBI taxonomy): Eukaryota > Metazoa > Chordata > Mammalia > Artiodactyla > Bovidae > Budorcas > Budorcas taxicolor. Next base: position 27,131,152 of record NC_068918.1, read on the forward strand.
TCATTTTCTACCCCAGGGGATCTTCATGACCCAGGGATCAAATCTGCTTCTGCATTGGCTGGTAGATTCTTTACCACTGAGCCACCAGGGAATCCCTAAAGACAAGAATGCAAACTTGAATTATGTGCCTGTATCCTCAGGTGTCAACCAAAGCAAAATATTTAGATTGGGGAGCTTCTAATACTGGGGAAGTCTACTTTTGAACACATCTTATACAATGAGAGATATCCTTAATTCAGAATGATGTTTGGATATAGAATCAAAGGGTAACAGTTGTCCACATATCACTATTAAACTTAATGTTCTTATATGTTATTGCTTTCTAAAGTTACCATACTTTCTTTATATATGTAAGACCTCTTCTCCAATGTTCCAATCATGAATCTCCTAATTTACCCCACCTATCAGAAACCACTTCTCTCTTTACAATGAATAACCTTATTAGTCTTCTTTGAACACTTTCTGAATATAAAGGTCTGTCTGTTTCAATATTATTTACATCATACTATGTGGAAAATTCTGAAAGAGATGGGAATACCAGACCACCTGACCTGCCTCTTGAGAAACCTATATGTAGGTCAGGAAGCAACAGTTAGAACTGGACATGGAACAATAGACTGGTTCCAAATAGGAAAAGGAGTATGTCAAGGCTGTATATTGTCACCCTGCTTATTTAACTTATATGCAGAGTACATCATGAAAAATGCTGGGCTGGAGGAAACACAGGCTGGAATCAAGATTGCCGGGAGAAATATCAATAACCTCAGATATGCAGATGACACCACCTTTATGGCAGAAAGTGAAGGGGAACTAAAAAGCCTCTTGGAGGTGAAAGAGGAGAGTGAAAAAGTTGGCTTAAAGCTCAACATCCAGAAAACGAAGATCATGGCATCTGGTCCCATCACTTCATGGGAAATAGATGGGGAAACAGTGGAAACAATGTCAAACTTTATTTTAGGGGGCTCCAAAATCACTGCAGATAGTGACTGCAGCCATGAAATTAAGACACTCCTTGTAAGAAAAGTTATGACCAACCTAGATAGCATATTCAAAAGCAGAGACATTACTTTGCCAACCAAGGTCCATCTAGTCAAGGCTATGGTTTTTCCAGTGGTCACGTATGGATGTGAGAGTTGGACTGTGAAAAAAGCTTAGCACCGAAGAATTGATGCTTTTGAAGTGTGGTGTTGGAGAAGACTCTTGAGAGTCCCTTGGACTGCAAGGAGATCCAACCAGTTCATTCTGAAGGAGATCAACCCTGGGATTTTCTTTGGAGGGAATGATGCTAAAGCTGAAACTCCAGTACTTTAGCCATGTCATGTGAAGAGTTGACCCATTGGAAAAGACTCTGATGCTGGGAGGGTTTGGGGACAGGAGGAGAAGGGGACAACAGAGGATGAGATGGCTGGATGGCATCACTGACTCGATGGATGTGAGTCTGAGTGAACTCCGGGAGTTGTTGATGGACAGGGAGGCCTGGCGTGCTGCGAATCACGGGGTGTCATAGAGTTGGACACGACTGAGCGACTGAACCGACTGACTGACTGATGATATAAAAGTCATGTTTTGACTCACTTGTTATGGAAAGTAGAAATTAAAAGTTATAAAGTGATGGCATATATTTTAAAAGTTATGTTGAAACTGTATCTAGATGTCCATCAGCAGATGAATGGGTAAGAAATTTGAATCCGTTCTAATGAGGTGGATGAAACTGGAGCCAATTATACAGAGTGAAGTAAGCCAGAAAGAGAAACACCAATACAGTATACTAACGCATATATATGGAATTTAGAAATATGGTAACGATAACCCTGTATGTGTGACAGCAAACGAGACACATGTATGGAACAGTCTTGTGGACTCTGTGGGAGAGGGAGAGGGTGGGATGATATGGGAGAATGGCATTGAAACATGTATAATATCATATAAGAAACGTATCACCAATCCAGGTTCAATGCAGGATACAGGATGCTTGGGGCTGATGCACTATGACCCAGAGGGATGGTATGGAGAGGGAGTTGGGGGGGGTTCAGGATTGGGAACACGTGTACACCCGTGGTGGATTCATGTTGATGTATGGCAAAACCAATACAATATTGTAAAGTAATTAGCCTCCAATTAAAATAAATAAATTTAAATTAAGAAATGAAAAAAAAAAAAAAAGAAACTATATCTTCTTAAAATAATGGAAACTAGACTATACAGACCTAAACCATGTTAAAAAGAAAGTATCTTTAAGAGAAAACCTGTTATTTTGATACTATATTCCATTCAGGAAATACATGTTCTGGAAACAAGTAGGTCCTGAGAATTAAAGGATGAAAAACATAGATGAGATCCCTGTGCTCACAGAGTTTGAGATTTCATGTACTATATAATTCTTTATTCAGATTATCATTGTATATAGGTTAGGAATCATGGAATTTATTCTTCTCCACTGCTAGACTTATGATAAAGACACAATACACAAATATATATATATATGTAAATTTAGAATTTCAATTAAATTTTCACTACTTCATCATCATGTTTGATTTTTTTTCTTTTACATCTAGGGTATCTCTTTTAAGTTGAGAGGAGAACTTTAATTACCATGCTTAATTATCTAAATATCTTATAATCAAACTTTGTAAAATTGAGAATCATGCTCAGGTATAATCTCCTTGAATCAGAGTCTTTGTTTATCGAGGAATACATGCTCAGGGTGAGGAAACTAAATAGATCATTGCAAAACTATCTACAATTAGAAGTATCTTTCTGATAAAAACCCAGAAGTTATTTTGTGGGTATTGACAAACTATAACTAGATTTTATATGCAGCTATAAAAGTCACAGAGTAGCCAACATAATACTGAAAGAGTGGGAGGAGGGAAATAGTACTCGGGTACTTTGGAAGTGAGCGGAGTCTACAAGACTAAAGGCAAAAATAACTGTGCATAATTATTGAACTTTAGTTCACTCACTCAGTCATGCCGACTCTTTGCAGCACCATGTACTGCAGCATGCCAGGCCTCCCTGTCCATCACCAGCTCCCGGAGTTTACTCAAACTAATGTCCATTGGGTCGGAATGCCATCCAACCATCTCATCCTCTGTCATCCCCTTCTCCTCCTGCCTTCAATCTTTCCCAGCGTCAGGGTCTTCTCAAATGAGTCAGATCTTCGCATCAGGTGGCCGAAGTATTGGAGTTTCAGACTCAACATCAGTCCTTCCAATGAATATTCAGGACTGATTTCCTTTAGGATGGACTGGTTGGATCTACTTGCCAAAACAGGTCCATCTAGTCAAGGCTACGGTTTTTCTGGTAGCCATGTATGGATGTGAGAGTTGGACTATAAAGAAAGCCATGAGGATAAAGATTAATAATACTAACACCAATATACATGAATATATGAATTGAATAATTAAGGAAATGAATGATGGATGATGGGAAAAAGACTTATTGTCCAGAGTGGAAAATTATAGATAAGGCGAGGAAATTAGAATGATCCACGTTGTAATGAATTAAAGTTAGAAACATCCAGAAAAATTCAACTTTATCTTTATATTCCTTGATGTAGATTTAAATGCTTACATATAGAAATATTTATAGGTAGATGTATGTATGCAGATTAGTATAAATATATTTCTTTGTCTTTTTTATTAAGGTGCCTTAGAAGCAAAACTAGGCACCTAATAGTAAGGAGCACTTACTCAGATATTCATTTTTAACACTTTCTTCCAATAAAAGAAGTCAGGATTCCTCAGAAAAAATTAGTGATTCTGAGACTGAGGTAGAAAATACACAAGATTAGGCTACAATAACTTGTACAGCCAGAAAGTAAGGAAGAACTCAACCAACCAACAAACAAACCAATTCTGGATATGTTAAGGTGGCATGCTCCTGCTGCTGCTGCTGCTAAGTTGCTTCAGTTGTGTCCGACTCTGTGCGACCCCATAGATGGCAGCCCACTAGGCTCCCCCATCCCTGGGATTCTCCAGGCAAGAACACTGGAGTGGGCATAGTTCCAACTAAAAGAATTCTCAATGTTGAAAGCTGATACATTTGAACGGTTAATAGTGTTATATTACAACCCAAGAATGGCTCAAGAAAGTGAAGTCGCTCAGTCGTGTCTGACTCTTTGAGACCCCGTGGACTACTGTAGCCCACAAGGCTCCTCCATCCATGGGATTCTCCAGGCAAGAATACTGGAGTGGGTTGCCATTTTCTTCTCCAGGGGATCTTCCCAACCCAGGGATTGAACCCAGGTCTCCTGCATTGCAGGCAGACACTTTAACCTCTGAGCCACCAGGGAAGCCCAGAAGGCATAAGCATTGTATCTAAGCATTCTCAGTCCCAAGGAAGTGGAGCATAACTCTTCATTCCTTGAATGTAGGCTGAACATTATGACTTATTTCTAAAGACCTCAGTATGAAGAGGGGTAAATAAATTTACAGTGAAAAAAAAAATGGCAAACATTACCTCTGTCCAGTGATCAAGGTTATTATCAACAACAATAGTCATGCTGAAAGTATATATTCTGATAGCATGTGATGCGATGGCAGTGGGAATATATGTCTGTGGTGTTCTTCTCCCAAACCCCAAATCTTAGTCATAGGACAACCATCAGACAAGACCAAAGAGAGGGACATTCTACAATATGCCAGATCAGCATTCCTCATAACAGTTAAGGTCAGGAAAGTCTGAGAAATTGCAAGTCAAGAAGAGCCTAAAGAGTCATGAAAAGTAACTGTATTGTGTTATTTTGCATGGGATCTTGGAACAGAAAAGAGAATTTGGGAAAAACAAAAAATTTGAATAAAGCATGACTTCAGTTAATGTTGTTGGTTAGTCACTAAGCCTGACTCTTTTGCAATCCCATGGATTCTGCCAGGCTTGTCTATCCATGGGGTTTTTCAGGCAAGAATGCTAGAGTGAGTTCCTACTACCTTCTCCAGAGAATCTTCTCAAACCAGGGATCAAATATGTGTCTCCTGTATTGGCAGGGGGATTCTTTACTGCTGAGCCACCAGGGAAGCTCATCAGTTAATAAAAATGTATAAATAAGGGTTCATTAATTTTGAAAAATGTACCATACATTTAAGGTGTTAATAATAGAAGAAACTGTGAAATATATGGGATTTCTCTGCACTGCTTTTATAATTTTTTTAATTAAGCTAAAACTATTTTAAAATTAAAAGTTTATTTTTAAAAAAGTTTACTTCTGTTCTATGAAGGGCCTAATTTTGCAATCCTCTTCTCAGAGGTAAGCATCAGACCCAGTTTTTTTGTTGCCTTTCATAGTCTTCTTACTTAGAGCAACAAGTCTAATAACAATAACCTATATAGTTAATTATATTTATGTTCAAAATGTCATATGCTTTATATATTTAAAAGCATATATACTTACAAACATATATATTTCTACTCACATGAAATTTAGCATTCTAAATATACATTATTCTGAATATTTATTTATCATTTAACATTTCTTGGAAATAATTTTATGCCAATACAAAGATATACGGATTCACTTCATTTATGTTCCAATAGCTGGTGGCACTGCATTGAATGAATATATCTTAGTAGAATTAATGAATCTCTTGTAAATGGTAAAACATATTGTTTTTGCATATATATGTGATTTTACTGACCCTGTGCTTCCCTGGTGGCTCAGATGGTAAAGAATCTGTCTGCAATGCAGGAGACCTACTTCTGTCCCTGGATTGGGAAGATCTCTTGGAGAAGCAAACGGTCAGTAGTTAAGACTTATTGCTTTCACTGCCAGAGTACTAGCAAGTTTGATTCCTGGTCGAGGAACTAAGATCCTACAAGCCATGTGGCAAGGCCAAAGGGAAAAAAGACAAAAAGAAATTATGTGTGTGTGTGTATATACATATATAATATATAATCATATATATATATGATTTGTTTGATATAAATGCCAAATCGTTTGCTAACTCGGCTACATCACTCTACCCTCCATCAGCTAAGAATGAAAATATCTATTGTCCTTCACAATCAGAAATATCACTCATTACCAAATTCTTAATATAAAATGCATTCTATTGTTGTTTTAAATATACTTTTAAAAGTATAATCAAGGTTATGCACCAGTTTACTATCCAAAAATCCTTTGACCATAAGTTATTGGTGGTAAATAAGAACTTATTACTTAATAATGTTAGAGAAGTGGATAGTCGTTTAGAAGAGGATGAAAATTGGATCCATATCTCATGCCAAACCACTGGTATAAATCCACAAAATGGTGAATAATTAAAATGCTCAAAAAAATGAAGCCTTAAAGTATTAAAAAAAAAAAGGGGGGGGCAAAATTTTATGGCTTTGGCATTGGAAGGCTCTTTTTAACCACATCCCAGGAGCTACTAAAAATTTCTGGGATTCAAAGAAGAAAATTTTAGTCTTTAACTATGTGGAAATTAAAATTGCCTCTAAATTTAAGAGAAAAAAGCAGAACAAAAGCATATCTACACAAAAATGAAAAGCAAATGATGCTAAAACATGTAAAGATAGTCAATTTCATTCATATTATGGAGAATTACTCTATATAATCATCTATCCAGACTATGAAAAACATTTGACAACACTCTATTTGTTCACTTTGAGAAAAGAGGTACTCTTCTATGCTGGAATTGATGACAGGAGGGTGAAGTAGTTCAGCTTCTAATGAAGGGAAATTTGACAGTGTCTTTCAAAATTGCAATTATACTTACTCTTTGACTCAGGAGTTCCACTTTGGGAAATACATCTTAAAGATACACCAATAAATGTAGAAAATGACCTATGTGCATCATTCTTCATAGAATTCCTGTTCATAATACCAAAATATTGAACACAAGTCAAAGGCCCATCTATATAGAAGTAAGCAGTAGTATATTTATCTAATGGAATATGTAAAGCTTTCTAAAGAATACCGCCTATGTTGGAAAACAAAAAAGAAAGAAAAAACTTCACATCCTACTTTTATATCGAAAAAAGAAAATATGGTATAGAAGAATGAATATCACATGGTATATTTTGTGTAAGAAGAAGGGTAATAAAGATATATTTGCATTCTCTTTGAACTGTGGTGTTGGAGAAGACTGTTGAGGGTCCCTTGGACTGCAAGGAGATCCAACCAGTCCATTCTAAAGGAGATCAACCCTGGGATTTCTTTGGAAGGAATGATGCTAAAGCTGAAACTCCAGTACTTTGGCCACCTCATGTGAAGAGTTGACTCATTGGAAAAGACTTTGATGCTGGGAGGGATTGGGGGCAGGAGAAGAAGGGGACGACCAAGGATGAGATGGCTGGATGGCATCACTGACTCGATGGACGTGAGTCTGAGTGAACTCCGGGAGTTGGTGATGGACAGGGAGGCCTGGTGTGCTGAGATTCATGGGGTCGCAAAGAGTCGGACTCGACTGACCGACTGAACTGAGCTGATCTGATGTCTGCATAATAAAAACTGAACAGATACATTTTAAGGACCAATCAAAGTTGTTTCTTTCAGAGGGTGGAAGTATGGTGTATACATGGGCACAGGGATAGAAATTACTTCTCAAAGTTTAGCACTGTGTTTCATTCCAATTTGATCCAAATATTACTTATTAAAAAAAATTAAGTTATAAATTAAAAGCTATCCATTACTCCTTTGTGCCCCTTATCCACTTTTATACTGAGTGATAGATTCCTTTCCTATTAAATATAAGAATTCTTCACAAGGTAAAGAGATTGATGTTTTACAATATATTTTTTAAATACATTTTTTCACATTTGGCATTTGGGTCTGTTTGTGATATTTTTCCTCTTGCGAAAGTGCTTAATCAGCAATCAGATTTATCAGTTTTTATTTTATAAATGTCTCCGCTGTTTGAAACCAACTTAAAATGGTCTTTGATACCTCACTATTATTATAACAAAATTTACCCTTTATTTTTATCTAGTTCTAAGGCTTCTTTACATTTGACATTAGCCTTTGATTTGTTAATTTGAGATTTTAAAAAACGTAAGTAGAGATTTACCCCACCTTGAAAAGTTCTATCCAGTTATTGTTAAGTTATTGAATGATGTACCTTTCCTCCCTAATCTAGGCAACATTTTCATCACCCATTCAATACTTTTTATAAATTACATTCAATTATTTTTCTTTATTAGTTTATTTCTGATCATTTGATCTATCATAAATAGAATATTTCCTATTATAATTTCCCAAGAGTTTTGTTTATAGAAACATCTATCAATTTTTGTTAATGAGTCATTGAATCATATGCTTACTGAATATTTCTATATTCCAATAGCTTTAAAGTTAATATATTGGGTTATACAAATATAAAATATTATCAATCAAAACAGTAAATTAAATTGCCACATAAACTTAGAGTCATAGCAATGTTTTAATTAGTGTGAACTTGTCTAAATGAAATCACTTCTTGGTAATCCACATACAATAGAGACATATTAAAATTTCCTGTGTCGTCTCTGGGTACCTTATTTTAATAATTTGTTTTGTGCCCCGGCACCCAGTACTGGTGAAAATGGACAAGAAATGAGAGTATACAAACTGCAGACTTTTTTTTTTTCATTCCTCAGTCTATTTCTTGTAGATAGAATTTGGAACTATTTTTCACAACCAGCCACAAAGATAATATCCAATTTTATAGTGAAGGAGGCTCAAGGTTCAGAAGAGAATGCATTGCCTGCAGAAGAAGAGTATAAATAATGATGGAGGTCATTAAATCAGCAATATAAACAGATTGCTTAGTAATGTATAGCCTTATTCTCATCTCAGAATATTACATCCATAATTCTCAGCTAGTATTTTTGCTCTGAAATAATCAATATTCAATACAATATAATAATGTTAACTAATGCTGTAGAGGGTTTTCACAAATGTTCTGCAAAACTCTATTGGACAAATTGTCCCTTTTACTGTTTGCATTAGTTGGCTGCAATTTATTTTCTTCAGTTGTTTCTTAGCAAAATTAATAGCCACTGGAGTTCAGTTTCTTTATAACTTGGGTAGTTATCATTGTGTCTTGTTTTCATATTTCTCTTTAGAAAAATGTTAAATCCTTTTTATTACATTTTCAATTTTCCAGAGTTGGAAATGATGACAAATACCTGATTCAATGTTTTATATACCAATACTTATAGATATGTGCCCTATATTCTAAAGATTATATAATATCATGACATATATGTTAATATAAAAACTATTTTTATTATCATATTTTTGAGACCAGTACTGGGGATACTTTAGAGGAAATTTATATTGTGTCTTGGGTGTCTTCATGTGCCAGCTTCCTTTTTTTTTTTTTTTTTTTGGTGACTTCTTGTCTAAGCATATTTTCATCTGCTTATACAGATAGTTGGGAACTTTCTATCAGTTCTTTCCTTTGTCTATGGGTAAATTTAATTCAAAGAACAAAATGTTATCATACATATAAGTGACGTGATTCTGGGAAGTTTTAAAAGTGACTCAAAAGTATGTAAATTCAGGTGTCAACAAAGGATTAATTCTCTTGAACATTATATTACCTAGATTTATTTATAAATGCAGACATATGTGTTTCAATATATGAATGCTAGTGCCTATGATGTGTAGTATACTTAGAGAATACTGACAATGGTCAAAAAATCATGGTTTTTAGGATTTTTCTCTTGGAAAACTTCTAAATTTGTGCTTTTTTGAATTTTGAAGTACTTCAATCTTCCTAAAAGGATACACAGACACAACAATTAAATTGAAAAGAATAAAATTTGAGAATTTTCTGTTAATAATAAGAGAATTTGCAAGAATGATAGTAGATCATGCAACTTCCTGTAGTAATTAAAACACTTGAAGACATAGCACGCTAATTCCATTAACAATGAAATACTGCTAGATCTGAGTTTTAGTTTTTGAGGAAAGATTTTGTATTTTGACATTTTTAATAATGAGCAATAAAGTTCCTTTAAAAAAACACATAATTTATTATTTTATCAGTTATAATTCCATTAAAAGGTTTTTCAAGTTCTAATTTTTGAAACATTTAAAATATTCTTTCATATATGTGGTATTCTTTTTTTCTCTTACAATGCTTACTCACACTACTGAGAATTTGTTTTTCTTATTAAACATGTATCTTCTGTAGAATTGAAGTGAAAGTCTCTCAGTCGTGTCCAATTCTTTGTGACCCCATGGACTGTAGCCAGCCAGGCTGCCCTGTCCATTGGATTCTCCAGGCAAAGATACTGGAGTGGGCTGTGCTTTCCTCCTCCAATAATATGTATATACACATCTGTAATTAACAAGCCTCCTCCTGTGTGTTCAGTTTATAACTCATTCATGTGAAAGTAAAAGTTGCTTAGTTGGACTCTGCAACCCCATGGACTATACAGCCCATGAAATTCTTCATGGAGTGGGTAGCTATTCCCTTCTCCAGGGGATCTTCCCAACCCAGGGATCGAACCCAGGTCTCCCACATTGCAGGCAGATTCTTTACCAGCTGAGCCATCAGGGAAGCCCAAGAATACTGGAGTGAGTAGCCTGTCCCCTCTCCAGCGGGTCTTCTGGACCCAGGAATCAAACCAGGGTCTCCTTCATTGCAGGTGGATTCTTTTACCCACTGAGCTACTAGGGAAGTCATTTTCCATAGAAAGTATGTAACGTATATGCAATATTTATGCATTTTTCTTAAAATTACATAAACTGTTTAAAACCTAGAACAGAATTTCAAGACAGTGTTGGGAACTGTTTGAGAGATGTCTGTTCCAGTAGCTAGTTAGATTGAGCTGGCTGCCACAGTGGAGAAAGCATCTTATTGTCTTATCAAGTCTTCTCTTAGTTAAATCAAATCATAGCTCTATGATTTCCACCCATTCCTTTAAATTTTGACTTCTGAGAAAATAAAAATGTTACATTTACTCTACAGCATTTCTTAAACAATGAGAAAAATTATTCTGTTTCTAGCACACCCAATAACTAATTTCTATTCACTTTATGTGCATTAAATTTAAATGTCACTCATATTACTTTAATATTAGAATTTTAAAGTACTTGATATTAAATAACAGTTTTGAAGATTTATGAAGGGCTAACTCTTGGACTAGGTAGTTTTTTAGACTATGTTATTTAATAATTATTCCCCAGTGGTTCAGTGATAAAGATTCCATCTGTAATGCAAGAGATGCATCCTCTCACACCTCGAGGATGTAGTTTCCTTTACTTTCTAAATAAAACTAAGGTATAACATGGAGCTGTAACACTGGTCCATCTGAGGGCTATAACATTGGTCCGTCCGACGCTTCAAATTTTTGTTGTAACAAGACCGAACCGAGGAAATTACACACTCCCCTGACTATTGAACTTAAACATAGGTTTGATCCCTGGGTAGGGAAGATCCACTGGAGGAAGGCCTGGTAATCCACTCCAGTATACTTTCCTGGAGAATCCCATGGACAGAGGAACCAGGCAGGCTACAGTCCATGGTGTTGCAAAGAGTCAGACACAACTGATGTGACGGAGCACTCACTGACTCATTTAATAATTACAGGAACTGTGTAATATAATAAATAATTCCCAAAACTATGACTTTACACACTAAAAGTTTTTATCTGCTCATCTCAAAATTCACTGGGATCAGCAGAAGTGGGAAGTGAGAGACATGTCTAAGGCCTAGAAATAACTATGTAATTTCCATTCAGTTTCCATTAGCTTAAACTCAGTCATGTTCCAAATCTACTACATAAAAGAGCTGGAAAATGTGGTTTGGCCATGTATCCAGGAAGAAAATGAAATTGGTTTGCTAAATGCACAGCAATATTACTGCCACAGTCCACTCTTCTCATTAACAAATATCTGTTCCTTTCATTTTTCCAAACAAAAATGACATTTTCTCTCCAGTGAGTCAAGACCTCCAACTCTTAAGTCAAGGGTGTCTGGTTAATGCATGCTCCTCTATGTGGTCTGGATGTCTCTTTTGATTGTATCAATCTTTGAGCTAAAATGGCCAAAAAGAAGCAAAATTCATTTCCTTCTGGAAAGGGGAGGAATAAGAGTCCAGGAAAGTCACCAAACACAATTCTAAAATTCCTCTGTATAAACACTGTAAAACTTCTACTCTGAGGATGGGGTGGTTCCTTGAATTGGCCATGATTCTACTCTCTGTGTGGCTTACTTCATCCATTTTTCTCCTGAAATATGCTGTGGAAAGTTCACCTATTGATAAGGAAGATGCTGTTTTGCATCCTACTGCCAGACCTAGGATTATTTTAAGGCTCAACCATCAATCCCAGGCATATTTATTTGTTTTATGTGAATGGACCATTTTGAAAGTTTTTGTTAAATTTGTTTCAATATTGCTAGGTAGTTAGAATAGGAAAAAGGAGTCCAGAATGGTGGTGGCTAAAAGACAAGGAAGGGAAAAGCCCATGAAAATAGAACAAAGGAAGGTCCCAAGACTGGAGTGAGGACCTCAGGCAAAACAAACAGCACTCCTGGCTAGCCCAATTTACACAGGGAAGGCGCAGGGAGAGGAGAAAAAATATATAAAAAGAGGAGCCAAAATTGGGCGGAGGGCCTCTCTTCTCTTCACGTCTTTTGTGTTAGCACGCTCTTATGCCTTGAGGACGTATTTTCCTTTACTTTCTAAATAAAACTGAGGTGTAACATGGAGTTGTAACACTGGTCTATCCGAGGACTGTAACACTGATATGTCTGACACTCAAATTTTTGTTGCGACAAGACAGAACTGAGGAAATTACACACTCCCCAGACAATATTGTTTCTCTGTTTTTTATGTTTTGTTTTTTTGTCTGTGACACATGGTGGGATCCTCCCAACTAGTAGGATCTCCCCAACTAGAGACTGAACCTGCACACTCTGCATTGGAAAGTGAAGCATTAACCACTGAACTGTCAGAGAAGTCCCTTTCAGACATTTCAACATCATTTCATTGTCTCTCTACCAATACACACCCCTGCAAAAATCTGTAAGAGTCTAATCCATTTGCTTTCAGAAAGTGCCCTGTATCAGTAACCGCCACCCAAATGTCATTCTCTTAGATATAGCTATATAGTCTTTTCTCCATAACTTCTTTGCTTTCAATTTTTTGCAGCTCAGTTCAGTTCAGTCACTCAGTCATGTCCGACTCTTTGTGACCCCATGAATTGCAGCACACCAGGCCTCTCTGTCCATCACCAACTCCTGGAGTTCACCCAAACTCATGTCCATCGAGTCAGTGATGCCATCCAGCCATCTCATCCTCTGGTGTCCCCTTTTCCTCCTGCCCCCAATCCCTCCCAGCATCACGGTCTTTTCCAATGAGTTAACTCTTCACATGAGGTGGCCAAAGTACTGGAGTTTCAGCTTCAGCATCAGTCCTTCTAAAGAACACCCAGGACTGATCTCCTTTAGAATGGACTGGTTGGATCACCTTGCAAGGGACTCTCAAGAGTCTTCTCCAACACCACAGTTCAAAAGCATCAACTCTTTGATGCTCAGCTTTATTCACAGTCCAACACTCACATCCATACATGACCACTGGAAAAACCATAGCCTTGACTAGATGGACCTTTGCTGGTAAATTAATGTCTCTGCTTTTCAATATGCTATCTAGGTTGGTCAATACTTTCCTTCCAAGGAGTAAGCGTCCTTTAATTTCATGGCTGCAATCACCATCTGCAGTGATTTTGGAGCCCAGAAAAATAAAGTCTGACACTGTTTCCACTGTTTCCCCGTCTGTTTCCCATGAAGCGATGGGACCAGATGTCATGATCTTCGTTTTCTGAATGTTTAACTTTAGGCCAACTTTTTCACTCTCCTCTTTCACTTTTATCAAGAGGCTTTTAAGTTCCTCTTCACTTTCTGCCATAAGGGTGGTGTCATCTACATATCTGAGGTTATTGATATTTCTCCCGGCAATCTTAACTCCAGCTTGTGCTTCTTCCATCCCAGCATTTCTCATGATGTAGTCTGCAGAGGAGTTAAATAAGCAGGGTGACAATATACAGCCTTGACATACTCCTTTTCCTATTTGGAACCAGCTTGTTGTTCCATGTCCAGTTCTAACTGTTGCTTCCTGACCTGCATATAGGTTTCTCAAGAGGCAGGTCAGGTGATCTGGTATTCCCATCTCTCTCAGAATTTTCCACACTTTATTGTGATCCACACAGTCAAAGGCTTTGGCATACTCAATAAAGCAGAAATAGATATTTTTCTGGAACTCTCTTGCTTTTTCCATGATCCAGCGGATGTTGGCAATTTGATCTCTGGTTCCTCTGCCTTTTCTAAAACCAGCTTGAACATTTGGAAGTTCATGGTTCACATATTGTTGAAGCCTGGCTTGGAGAATTTTCAGCATTACTTTACTAGCTTGTGAGATGAGTAAAATTGTGCGGTAGTTTGAGCATTCTTTGGCATTGCCTTTCTTTGGGATTAGAATGAAAACGAACCTTGTCCAGTCCTGTGGCCACTGCTGAGCTTTCCAAATTTGCTGGCATATTGAGTGCAGCACTTTCACAGCATCATCTTTCAGGATTTGAAATAGCTCCACTGGAATTCCATCACCTCCACTAGCTTTGTTCATTGTGATGCTTTCTAAGGCCCATTTGACTTCAAATTCTAGGATGTCTGGCTCTAGATGAGTGATCACACCATCGTCATTATCTGGGTCGTGAAGCTCTTTTTTGTACAGTTCTTTTGTGTATTCTTGCCACCTGTTCTTAATATCTTCTGCTTCTGTTAGGTCCATATCATTTCTTTCCTTTATTGAGCCCATCTTTGCATGAAATATTCCCCTGGTATCTCTAATTTTCTTGAATAGCTCTCTAGTCTTTCCCATTCTGTTGTTTTCCTCTATTTCTTTGCATTGATCACTGAGGGAGGCTTTATCATCTCTCCTTGCTAATCTTTGGAACTCTGCATTTAGATGGTTATATCTTTCCTTTTCTCCTTTGCTTTTCGCTTCTCTTCTTTTCACAGCTATTTGTAAGGCCTCCCCAGACAGTCATTTTGCTTTTTTGCACTTCTTTTCCAAGGGGATGGTCTTGATCCCTGTCTCCTGTACAATGTCAGGAACCTCTGTCCATAGTTCATCAGGCACTCTATCTATCAGATTGAGTCCCTTAAATCTATTTCTCACTTCCACTGTATAGTCATAAGGGATTTGATTCAGGTCATACCTGAATGGTCTAGTAGTTTCCCTACTTTCTTCAATTTAAGTCTGAATTTGGCAATAAGGAGTTCATGATCTGAGCCACAGTCAGCTACCGGTCTTGTTTTTGCTGACGGTATAGAGCTTCTCCATCTTTGGCTGCAAAGAATATAATCTGATTTCGGTATTAACCATCTGGTGATGTCCATGTGTAGTCTTCTCTTGTGTTGTTTGAGGTTGGGTGTTTGCTATGACCAGTGCGTTCTCTTGGCAAAATTCTATTAGCTTTTGTCCTACTTCATTCTGTATTCCAAGACTACCTTTGCCTGTTACCCCAGGTGTTTCTTGACTTCCTACTTTTGCATTCCAGTCCCCTAGAATGAAAAGGACATCTTTTTGGGGGTGTTAGTTCTAGAAGGTCTTGTAGGTCTTCATAGAACCGTTCAACTTCAGCTTCTTCAGCATTACTGGTTGGGGCATAGACTTGGATTACTGTGATATTGAATGGTTTGCCTTGGAGACGAACAGAGATCATTCTGTCATTTTTGAGATTGCATCCAAGTACTACATTTCCAACTCTGTTGTTGACAATGATGGCTACTCTATTTCTTCTAAGCGATTCCTGCCTACAGTAGTAGATGTAATGGTCATCTGAGTTAAATTTACCCATTCCAGTCCATTTTAGTTTGCTGATTCCTAGAATGTCGACGTTCACTCTTGCCATCTCCTGTTTGACTACTTCCAATTTGCCTTGATTCATGGACCTAACATTCCAGGTTCCTACGCAATATTGCTTTATACAGCATTGGACCTTGCTTCTATCACCAGTCACATCCACAACTGGGTATTGTTATTGCTTTGGCTCCATCCCTTCATTCTTTCTGGAGTTATTTCTCCACTGATCTCCAGTAGGATATTGGGCACCTACTGACGTTGGGAGTTCCTTTTTCAGTATCCTATCATTTTGCCTTTTCATACTGTTCATGGGGTTCTCAAGGCAAGAATAGACTTGTGTGAAAGGGACAAAACTTTTATCCATTCTTTGCCACAGGCTGAGTCCCTCTTTTCCAATAAGTCCTACTGGATGTTTATAACTCAAAATCTATTAGAACATCACCTATGACTAAGTCTAGAAGAAGTTCCCTTTCCAAAATCTTAAACTTGAAATTCTTGACTCATAGTTCTTTTCATTATTACTCCCTATCTGATCAGTTCCTTTTCTAAACTCATAGTTTCTTGTAATTATCTTCTAATTGTACTCAATAAAACCCAATGTAAATCATTACTAAATTTTTTCCCTAGAGCTACAAAGTCAGTAAGCATTTTGTTTGTCTTCGAATTTTCACAGGAGATAATTTTAGGAAAGGTATTACCATTATATTCCACACATACTTAGACACCTACCCAGTTCATTTCCTCCTGCAGTCTTCCCCAAATCATTCAACCATACACTCACCATTTCTCCCCCTTACAAGTCTAGTTCCCCCAGAAATACAATTCCTGCATTAGTCAAGAGAAGCTGATTATATAACTATCTCCAAAAACCTTGCTGTTTACTGTAAATTTAGAATTATGTATATCCTGATTATTATTATTTCAAATATTCCCTAAGTTATACTTCATCTATCCCTATATATCAAAACATATTCATCACCATTTAAATGTGCTTCAGTCTTTCCCATTCAAAAAAAATCTAACCTATATTTAATGATGGCAGAATAAAATCTTATTAAAAAAAAACACTTCCTCTTAATAGCTAAAGAAATAGGCACAAACAGGAAAAAAAAAAAGAGTGAGAGAGAGAGAGAGAGACAGAAGGGGTAACACTTAGCACTGAAAATATTTTAAAAAGGAAAAACTAAAAATATTGTAACTATACTGCACAACTCCTAGTAACGACCCCTCTTTCATTTTGAAGTCATGGTTCTTTTCCTTCTTAGAATCGAAAAGAAAGGTGTCACTGAAAACACATTTAAAAAGGAGAAGGAAATTACTAGAGTTGTCTGAAAGCTTTGTGCTAGGTTTACCCCTGAAAGAAGTGCAATGATCTCAAATGTGAGAACTCTTCTCAAAAAATGAAAACTATCATCTGAATAGTTAATTCACATTTATCAACACACTCCTAGTTGTGCTGCCTGAAGCCAGACACTTAACCTTTCATTGTTTCAGGTTCATTGTCTACAGCATAGAGGTCATACTTCAGTGAGTTGCTGTTATGACCAAATGAGAAAAGACTAAAGTACTTGGAATGCTGCCAGGGACTTAGTAAGTGCTCAATACATATTATCTATTGTTAATATTATTTTAATTAATTGCAATCTGCACTTAATTTAGCCTGTTTCCCTAGCCTGTTTTGGAGTCATTTGATCTTACATGGCTGACTCCTAGCTCAGTATTCACATGTAGACTCTAAGAACAGCTTTGGAAAACCTGAAACAGAGCCTCTCATTCTGCCTGATCATTTGTGTTATTCTCTTTTTATTTGCCTTAGGGAAACCTGTTTGCACAGAGTTCCAAATGGTTAGTTGAGAACACCTTCTCTCTTCTCTCAATGTTACCCTTAGTTTCTTTAAACTACTTTTATAATTTCTGAGAACAAGAACATCCGGACATAGGATTTGTTTTTCTCCCTTCCCCTCTTGATTTTCCCCTTCTCTTTTTCATTCCCTAGAGCCAGAATACAGTTGACTTTATTTTTATTCTTCTCTCCTGTTATAATCTATGACTAAATGAAGGCCATAGAGGCCACAGAATAATAACCTCATTTTCTAAGTGTGTTTTTAACCAGTATACCATAGGGAAAAGCAACCTATGATTTGAGATATTCAAATCCTTTCTAACTACAACAGCCTGGTTTGCAAGACTGTCTACCTGTTATGTCATCCTATTTTGAATGCCAAAAGCTGAAAATTATCTTGGTCTTTCTCTTTGTATACTCCAATAAAAATAAATTTAAAAATCATTTTCTTAAAGATAACCTTAAAAAACACAATTATGATTAAAATATAGAGAACCAAGATGTGAGGAGTGAGGGTGGAGAGGCAGCAATTTGTGGTAGAAATACATGATGCTTCCTATGATACCACACTTTTTAAACACCGTTTGTTAGAGAAAATTCTCCATTTCATGCATTCTACATACTTCCAACTCAAGCAGAAGCCAGAATGCCACTTTCTCAACCTCTCTTTGTACTGAAGATACTGGTATATTATCTACATTCAGAAATGCAGACCCAAATACATGAGACTTTAATTCAGACATGGCAATATGAAGAAGCACAAATGGAGGAGAATCCATTAGAAGAAGATGGTAGCCATAGCAGCAACTGGGTTTCAGGGCAATGGAATGGAAATTCTGCCACATAGGTCAGTAGCAATTATGATGGCAACAGTGTCTGCATTTATTGTCATTGTTACACCCAGCAAATGTGATTTGAGCATTATTCCAGGTTGTGTGAACTTTAGGTCTGACCACCAGGTTTTCCTAACCAGTAAACACTTAAAAAACTGTTTTTAGAATCTCCTACTATTTGTGTTGAGATTACTGGCTGATACAGGACAAGGCTATGAAAGCCTCAAGCCTTTAAGTGGTAAACCATACTACTGAGTATATTTTGAATTAGTCATAATAATAATTCAGAAATTTCATTTTGTTAGGAAACAGGAAAGTTGCCTATTTTCAATCATTAAATTTAATACTTGACAAGCCCTTAAATTATTCTTAAGAGGGCATCATATCATATGAAGTGGTAACTTAATCTGTCAAATTGTGTGGTAGTTTGAGCATTCTTTGGCATTGCCTTTCTTTGGGATTGGAATGAAAACTGACCTATTCCAGTCCTGTGGCCACTGCTGAGTTTTCCAAATTTGCTGGCATATTGAGTACAGCACTTTCACAGCATCATCTTTCAGGATTTGAAATAGCTCAACTGGAATTCCATCACTTCCACTAGCTTTGTTCGTAGTGATGCTTTCTAAGGCCCACTTGACTTCACATTCCAGGATGTCTGGCTCTAGATGAGTGACCATTGTGATTATCTTGGTCTTTTTTGTACAGTTCTTCTGTGTATTTTTGCCACTTCTTAATATCTTCTGCTTCTGTTGGGTCCATACCATTTCTGTCCTTTATCGAGACTATATTTGCATGAAATGTTCCCTTGGTATCTCTAATTTTCTTGAAGAGATCTCTAGTGTTTCCCATTCTGTTGTTTTCCTCTATTTCTTTGCATTGATTGCTGAGGAAGGCTTTCTTTTCTCTCCTTGCTATTCTTTGGAACTCTGCATTCAGATACTTCTTTCTTTCCTTTTTTCCTTTGCTTTTCACTTCTTTTCACAGCTATTTATAAGGCCTCCGCAGACAGCCATTTTGCTATTTTTGCATTTCTTTTTCTTGGGATGGTCCTGCTCCCTGTCTCCTGTACAATGTCACGAACCTCCGTCCATAGTTCATCAGGCACTCTGTCTATAACATCTAGTCCCTTAAATCTATTTCTCACTTCTACTGTATAATCATAAGAGATTTGATTTAGGTCATACCTGAACGGTCTAGTGGTTTTCCCTACTTTCTTCAATTTAAGTCTAAATTTGGCAATAAGAAGTTCATGATCTGAGCCACAGTCAGCTCCCAGTCTTGTTTTTGGTTCCAAATAGGAAAAGGAGTACGTCAAGGCTGTATATTGTCACCCTGCTTATTTAGCTTACATGCATAGTACATCATGAGAAATGCTGGACTGGAAGAAGCACAAGCTGGAATCAAGATTGCCAGGAGAAATATCAATAACCTCAGATATGCAGATGACACCACCCTTATGGCAGAAAGTGAAGAGGAACTAAACAGCCTCTTGATGAAAGTGAAGAGGAACTAAAAAGCCTCTTGATGAAAGTGAAAGAGGAGAGTGAAAAAGTTGGCCTAAAGCTAAACATTCAGAAAACGAAGATCATGGCATCTGGTCCCATCACTTCATGGGAAATAGATGGGGAAACAGTGGAAACAGTGTCAGACTTTATTTTGGGGGGCTCCAAAATCACTGCAGATGGTGACTGCAGCCATGAAATTAAAAGACACTTACTCCTTGGAAGGAAAGTTATGACCAACCTAGAGAGCATATTAAAAAGCAGAGACATTACTTTGCCAACAAACATCCATCTAGTCAAGGCTATGGTTTTTCCAGTGGTCATGTATGGATGTGAGAGTTGGACTGTGAAGAAAGCTGAGCACCGAAGAATTGATGCTTTTGAACTGTGATGTTGGAGAAGACTCTTGAGAGTCCTTTGGATTGCAAGGAGATCCAACCAGTCCATCCTAAAGGAGATCAGTCCTGAGTGTTCGTTGGAAGGACTATGCTGAAGCTGAAATTCCAATACTTTGGCCACCTCATGTGAAGAGTTGACTCCATGGAAAAGACCCTGATGCTGGGAGGGATTGGGGGCAGGAGGAGAAGGGGACGACAGAGGATGAGATGGCTGGATGGCATCACCGACTTGGTAGAAATGAGTTTGGGTGAATTCCGGGAATTAGTGATGGACAGGGAGGCCTGGCGTGCTGTGATACATGGGGTCGCAAAGAGTCGGACACAACTGAGCGACTGAACTGAACTGACTTTACGAGACTTCCCTGGTGGCATAGCAGGTAAAGAATCTGCCTGCAACACAGGAGAGCTGGGTTCAACCCCTGGGTTGGGAAGATCTCCTGAGAAGGAAATGGCAACCCTCTCCAGTATTCTTGCCTGGAGAATTCCATGGAGAGAGTCCATGGGGTCACAAAGAGTCGGACATGACTGAGTGACTAACACTTTCACTTTATTAGGACAGTTAAATTCATAACCTTAACCCACAGCTAGGCATATAACAGGTATTATATTAGATATCTGAGCTATAATGATAAATCACCACAACCTATATCTCCAAAGAACCTATAATATAGGGAGACCAGGTTTATAACACAATAGCTTTCCATTCTTTCTCACAGGGTACCCAAATTAGGTAGTAATATCAGTAACATCAATATTTTACATTTTTAAACTTAAGGGAATGTCATAACTTACTGATAAATAGTAAGACTAAACTTTTATATTTATATATACAAAATGTATATAATATAATATAATAAATATAAACTTTTATAATTATTGGATCTGGCAAAGTGTATATTAAAGTGAAGTGAAGTGAAAGTCACTCAGTTGTGTTGACTCTGTGATCCTGGAATTCTCCAGGCCAGAATACTGGAGTGGGTAGCCATTCCCTTCTCCAGGGGATCTTCCCAACCCAGGGATCGAACCCAGGTCTCCCACATTGCAGGCAGATTTTTTACCAGCTGAGCCATCAGGGAAACCTAAGAATACTGGAGTGGGTAGCCTATCCCTTCTCCAGTGGGTCTTCCCGACCCAGGAATTGAATGAGGGTCTCCCACATTGCAGGTGGAGTTTTTACCAGCTGAGCTACCAGGGAAGCCCTATGTATATTAAAAGGAATATATTTTCTAAATAACAGTATGAATATATGGCCTAACCGATTCTTTGGAGGTTCCGTTCAGTTCAGTTCAGTCGCTCAGTTGTGTCCGACTCTTTGCGACCCCATGAATCGCAGCACGCCAGGCCTCCCTGTCCGTCCCCATCTCCCGGAGTTCACTCAGACTCACGTCCATCGAGTCAGTGATGCCATCCAGCCATCTCATCCTCGGTCGTCCCCTTCTCCTCCTGCCCCCAATCCCTCCCAGCATCAAAGTCTTTTCCAATGAGTCAACTCTCTGCATGAGGTGGCCAAAGTACTTTGGAGGTTAATAATAAAGAATTATCTGTGTTTTACATTAACTTGTTTATCAGTATATGATTTAAATTGCTTCCAGAGGGACAGCTCATAGGCAACCAGTTTTTCTAACCCTGACTTATACTTCTGGGTTTGGAAAACTTTTATGCTACCTTCTAAATTTGTATTACTATATTGATGGTCCCTTAAAGCAGAGCAAAACATAGGAGTGTTTGGATTTTTTAATTATTTCTAAGCAACTAAAGAACCATGTACAAGTTAGCATAAGAGTTTATATTTACTATACTAATAAGTTAGTTTCATTTGCCCTTCACCCAAGTTAAATTAACTTTACTTATTTATCCTGAAAGCTGTTCCCTAAAAAGGCTGCAAAATTTAATCATGTAACTTAGCTTATAAAGTGCTTCCTGGACAGCATTTCAGAAATTGCAAATTATAGATTAAGTCTCTCCTGTACCTCACATTAACCATGCAATCATAAACAATATTAGTAACTTATAAATTATTGAGAATGCATTATACTCCACATTTTGTTCCAAGTGCTATATTTTGTTTCTATAATACAGTCTATATCTTCATTGTTGAGATGAGGAAACCGAAGCTTAGAGAAATCAAAAATGCTCAAATTTTCTAGTTCCAAAGACACTGTAGATATACTATCAAAGATACCAAGATATGGTCTCTAAGGATGTTGATTCAAAAGAGAAGGGTAGAGAGCAATGGGTTTGGGTATAGAAAACAAGGTTTCAAGTGTTTTTTCTGAGACTTTCCAACTGTATTATGATCAGAAATTCTCTCAAATTCAGCCTGTTTTGAATTGGTGGTGGAAGTTTGTTGTTGTTTTCCCTTATTTGTTTTGTTTGTAGCTCCAAATATGGATCAAAAAATACTCACTATAAATATCCCTAGACTGACTAGTTGTAAGGTCATCATGAAATGATGCAGTTTGTGACATTTTATAATCTATAAAGACCCACACAACTGTGAAAACACAGTAATTGATATTTTATACGAGTCAAGTCCTCTGATCACTCCAGAAAAATCACATTAAAAAATGGGATGAACTGCAAGAATGTTGATATTTGAAGCCGGCTCCAACTTATAATAAATATTAAATGAATGTGTTTCTCTAATAACAAGGTCCAAGGAAGAAAGGAGTTTATAAAGTTTTAAATTAATGTGCTAAACTAATTATAGTTCATGTCTCTCATTCCAAAATATGAAATAATTATATAGCCAGAATGCATCTTAATACATTCTATAAATGTGAATCTATAGATTAGATAAATTTGGAATAGCTTCTAAATTTCTTTCAAGTTAAGGAAAAAAGTATCATTAAATTTTAATTAATTCATTCACTTAAATTATCATCAAGACTCTTCCTTCAGAAATAGTTATGTAAACACAAGATTGAATAAAAATATGCATGATTGGCATGAATAGCCTTTATATTTTTCAAAGATATTTTAAAGCATATTCCCTTGTGCCAAAGAGGGCTAAAAGCAGAGAAACCTCACTGTTCCTTATGATCACATAATAAAATACTTGATGGCTAGGATTGCAGCCCAGTAATTCCATTTCACTCCTGAGGCACAGTGTCACAGGTCATTTTACCTCACTATTTTTAAAGTATATAGTACTGTCTTGTGGCACAGTGGTAAAGAATCCTCCTGCCAGTGCAGGAGATGCAAGAGATGTGGGTATGACTCTCCAGCTGGGAAGATCCCCTAGATATGGCATGGCAACCCCCTCCAGTATTCTTGCCTGGTAAATTCCATGGACAGAAGATCCTGGCAGGCTACAGTCCATGGAATCTCAAAGAGTCAGACACTATTGAGTGACTGAGCCACACACATGCACGCATTGCCTTCCTAATTCATGTGGTAGGAGTAAAACCAGACAAGTCTGCGACTGTAAAGGGAAGAGCATTTTTACCTTATTAAGAACAGGAATTTGACACTGGTCTTGTTATTCAGATGTAAGTTAATGTTAATGCCAAGGGAATGCAGGGAGCTTACCACAGGGATCCTGAGTTAGAAGACAAAGATTTAAAATTTTGTTCCATCATTTACAATCTATTTGACACTGAGAAAATTGATAAAATGTTCTCCCTCTTCACCTATTAAATGGAGTTAATAATAACCTCCACTCAATGTCTTAATGATTATGTAAAGATTGTATACGATAAAGTATTAACATATGTCTGTTTAAATTCTGGGCTCTATGCAGTGAAGTCACGGGTGTCCCAGATGTGACATTATTGGGTGAGGCAGAAGTATTGATTACCTCCATCACGTTTGGTATTGTTCTCAGCACTGAATAAATCCAGATCCATTTTGCAAGCTATATTTGTTTCTTAAATTTGAGGGAAATGACAAAAACAAGTTTCTTTGTGCTCCAAATAATTTATAGATTCCTAGTATTTCTTTGCTCTCAAGTTCTAGTTGAAAATAACAATCCAGCCATTTGTTTGATATCATTATGAAAAATTTAACATGATTAGGAAGCTTTCTTACTTTTCTTCTCAATTATGTTTTAAAGTATGTTTACTCATGACTATGTGTATTTATATTATGTTCAAAATCTGTATGAGAACTCTTCTAGCAATAGTTCATCTTTTACTATATCTAGACATCTGATGGGTACCACTGACCTAAAAACAAAAAATTTATTTCCAAGTTCTATCCCATATATATAGCTGCAGAAGAGAAAACTTGAGACCTAAAATCAGAATTTTATAGGGAGGGAACATTGAGACTTTCCAATCTAATCTCTTCTTTGTGGAGGTGAGAAAGTTGAGACCTGGTGATTTGAAGTAAAAGTGTAAAATCACATAGTTAAGTTAGTAGTGGAGTCAGGGCTGGGTCAGTGCTATTCCAGGGCTCTGTGGAGCTTTCATCTGCATTCTTTAGTGCTCTCAGTCACTAATTTCTTCTGTTCTAAAACAGTTACTTATTTTGGCTGTGAACAGTAGCTTTCCATGACACCTTCAGGGCTGCTTTTTAAAATACATCTCAAATATTTTTGATTGTGTACTATTTCCTGGGTTCTCTGATTTGGAATGATTCATATTATGGTGCTTCCATTCATTAAAGATATAGCCTCGAGTACTGGTTGCACCAGACAAGACAAAAAACAAAATATTAAAATTTTTAAACCACCTCAAAATAGTTGTATAGAGAAGCAGACAAGTGGATCTCATATGTTATTGGGAAAACAAAGTTTTTTAAACAAAAGAGATAGCACGAAAAGAAACAAAGAATACCCTAGATATTCCACAGCCTCAGAATAAATCTTATATTTTCAGAAACTACAACCAAGTTCCCTAATTAAGCACAATATAGTTTTAATTAGACTTTTGTTGTTGTTAAGATGAATATTACAATTCAAGAGAAAGAAGAAAGAATATTGGACTAACTAGTTCATAGACCATTTCATCTTTCTGCATTTGTATCCAAATCTGGAAACTGAGGAGTTTAACACTAAATTATCCCTAAGTTACTTTCCAGTTATGTTATGTAATTTTAAGGCCTTTAACCCCTTATCTCAACCTTTTATACTTCCTTCATTGACTCATCCATACCAATAAAGATTTCCATAACCCTGAAAGTTCAGAACTGGCAGTGCTTTATTCATATTTTGTAAATATCCATTTACAAAAATTTTACTATCCCGTTCTTCAAAACTTCAGCACCTCATTCATATTTTGTAAATATCCATTGGCCAGGGTAGTCTAATATTCCTTGAATCAGACAACCCTTGAATTAATAACTAACTAAAGCCTCTTGATGAAAGTGAAAGAGGAGAGTGAAAAAGTTGGCCTAAAGCTCAACATTCAGAAAACGAAGATCATGGCATCTGGTCCCATTACTTCATGGGAAATAGATGGGGAAACAGTGGAAACAGTGGCTGACTTTATTTTGGGGGGCTCCAAAATCACTGCAGATGTTGAAGGCAGCCATGAAATTAAAAGACGCTTACTCCTTGGAAGAAAAGTTATGACCAACCTAGATAGTATATTCAAAAGCAGAGACATTACTTTGCCGACTAAGGTCCCTCTAGCCAAGGCTATGGTTTTTCCAGTGGTCATGTATGGATATAAGAGTTGGACTAAGAAGAAGGCTGAGTGCCAAAGAATTGATGCTTTTGAACTGTGGTGTTGGAGAAGACTCTTGAGAGTCCCTTGGACTGCAAGGAGATCCAACCAGTCCATTCTGAAGATCAGCCCTGGGATTTCTTTGGAAGGAATGATGCTAAGCTGAAACTCCAGTACTTTGGCCACCTCATGTGAAGAGTTGACTCATTGGAAAAGACCCTGATGCTGGGAGGGATTGGGGGCAGGAGGAGAAAGGGACGACAGAGGATGAGCTGGTTGGATGGCATCACTGACTCGATGAATGTGAGTCTGAGGGAACTCCGGGAGTTGGTGATGGACAGGGAGGCCTGGCGTGCTGCGATTCATGGGGTTGCAAAGAGTCAGACACGACTGAGCGACTGAACTGAACTGAATTAATAACAAATTTGGAAAAAATCAAGGGATGAGGGCTCTGAGAATTAATATGCTACATTTCTAGTTTAATTGTTAGAATCTAAATAACACATAAGAAAATACCATCAGTTTGATGTAGTTGGCTAGATCATTGCAAGATTTTGGTAATATAAAATCAAACTGTTCTTGACTTAATAAATGATAGGAGTACTACTACAGTACTGCTTATTAGCTTACTTCTTGAATGAAATTTGGGTGAAAGTGTTAGTTGCTCAGTTGTGTCCAATCCTTTGTGACCTCATGGACTGCAGCCCACAAGACTCCTCTATCCATGGAATTCTCCAGGCAAAAATATGCAGTGGGTTGCCATTCCCTCCTTCAGGGGATCTTCCCCACAAAAACATCGAACCAAGGTCTCCTGCACTGCAGGCAGATTCTTTACCGTCCGAGCCACACATTTATTAACACACCTTTAACAAAGCAGATAGGTCATTAATTCTAATATATTAAATGTTGTTTAATATTTTTATCCTACAAAGGAAAGGAATGACTGTAGAAAAGTAAGATAAGCTATATGTAAAAATACACTCAGGGACAGTTATCCATGGGGAGACACAGTGATTGTCTTGGATGACTAGCATCAACAATTACATTTCGGACTGCATCAGCTTCTATCAAACACTCTGCCAGAGTTGTTGCCAAAAATAGATCTATTGTGGATATTACCTCAATTCTCAGGTTCAAGTGGAAAGTGCCAGTAAGTCATGCCACTAAGAGAGGAACAGCCACGGAGGAGCCTGCCTGTATAGTCCTCAGCAGAAAGCAGCCCCCAAATGATATCAGAGTAAATTACTTACAATAATTCAATTTGATCCTTATTTAAAATTATCAGAAGCATCTCAACTCAATATTTAGTCAGAAAGAAGTGTTAAATATGGGGTCTGTTAACAATTGTGCCACTTTTTGCTGAAAGCATACACTTTTACTCAAATAATTCCCCCTTTAAATTGTATATTGTCTCCCCAAATTTCTTTCTTTTTACTTTATTCTCCACACTAGAGAAACCTTTTGACAATGACGTTATTATAAAAGCTCAAGATAAGATTTTTCCTCCTTTGAGTAATAAATTATAGTGTTTATTCTCACTATAATTCCGCCATTCATTCTCCATCCCTTCCACTCCTCAAAATCAGTAGTTTTATTTCTGCCTAACAAGTTCCCTGCAATCAACTGTATTACAGTGAGAATAATGAAAATGTGCCTAGATGGTGGAGGGAAAGGCCTCAGGTTGCACCATTTCTTCTATCTTATTAATATGTGGGATTTCTAGAAATAATGCAAATATATTCTTTTTCTGAATTTCTCATTCTGTCATAGATTAGTTATGTAATCTCAGATAAACTTAATCTCTCTAGGCTTTCATTTGCACATCTGTAAAACTGATATTGTTAGGCTTATTGTAGTCTAAAATGTAAAGTAAAGAAAGAGCAAGAGGGCATCAACTGCGAAAAGGCAAAGGTCTCATATTCCTAACCATCCAGGCCCTTGTGAGGAGTCTAGATTTCATTCTCAGCACAAAGGAAATTTACCTGAAAGATATAAAGCAGAAACTAACAAGATATGATGTGATCTTTTTAAAGATTATTCTGGGTGTAGTGTAGACAAGATTAACACAGAGGAAAAATGAAACTGTGGAATGTTGAAGCCCAAGGGGCCAAGCGAGAAATAATGATGTCTACTGACCTAGAAATAGACAATGAAACCGAGTCAGCAGATTACTAAAGTAGCCTCTTGAACAGGATATGAACTGCATTAAAAACAAGTGGACTAGATAGGAAAAATGGATCTGAGACATTCTATAGAAATAGAAATATAAAAATAGAAACATTATTTATATATGGAAAAAGACAATGGGGCAGCATTCACATGAGAAAGACTTATAGTGTAACTAAAAAAAAAAAAAAAACAACCCACTAGTCTGATGTAAGAAGAATGTGAAGTCAAATATTTTAATAATATTTTTTCAGAGAGAAAACAGCCTTTTCTGAGAACTTATAGTATATAATCCTGGGTATATTTTTTTCTATCTAGACACAAAAGTGATTATTTAAAATTAATTATAAATAGGAAACCATATATTTACTTAAGCACCAAAATAATAGCTGATTTCTCAACATGAAATTGTACTTTTTAATCATCCTGAAATGATTCTCATCCGTGACTTAATTGAAGGGCTTTTAGCACATCTCTCAGAAAGAGGTTATATTCACAAACAAAATGTTATTACATGACTGCTATGAAAACTTTGATGGAACAATTTTTCCTAAACAACCTATAACTTTTGGTGAAACAGTGCCAGAGAATTGGGGAATATTTTATTTGATTATTCAGTATGCCTGGTTTTGTTTTTGTCAGAGTAATTTATTTTATCTGTTAAATGTATCATCACTTTGAAAAAAAAATTATTTTTCAAACTTGAACTCTATAAATTTTGGCAAGTATTCATGAGAATTAACTGTGTGCAGTAAACTGTCACTTGGAAGCCTACATTTTAGGCAGGCTCTAAACATGCACCATTTATTGAGCATCTACTGTGAGCTGATGTCATAGTAGTCCTGGGTTTACAGAAAGAAACAAACCTTCAATTTTTAAAAAATTTTCTTTCTTTTTTTAATTGGAGGATAATTGCTTCACAACATTGTGTTGGCCTCTGTCATAGATCAACATAAATCAGCCACAGATATACTTATGTCCGCTCACTCCTGAACCCCCTCCCATATCCCACTCCACCCACCCATCTAGGTGGTCACAGAGCACAGGGTTGAGTTCTTCATGTCACACAGCAAATTCCCACCTGCTATATATTTTACATTTGGTGAAGTATATGTTTCCATACTATTCTCTCAATTCATCCCACCCTCTCCTTTGAGTCAGTCCTAATGAAGTGGATGAACCTAGAGCCTATTATACAAAGTGAGGTAAGTTGTAGAAAGAGAAAGACAAGTATCATATATTAATGCATGTGTATTGAATCTAGAAAGATGGTACTGATGAACCTATTTGCAGGGCAGCAATGGATGCAAACATAGAGAACAGATTTGTGGACACAGTGAGGGAAGGGAGGGGGATCTCCTCCCCCTCTTTCAATTTTTAGATCATCTAAATATGAGATCATTCATTCATGAGACATGTTCTGGATACTGTAGATACAACATTGAATACACTAGATAAAAATTATTGTCTTCATGAAGCTTACAGTCTAGTGAGGAAAAGATTATTTACTAAAATGAAATATACATTGAAAAGTGAAAGCCATTCAGTTGTGTCCAACTGTTTGAGACTCCATGGACTGTTCATGGAATTCTCCAAACCAGAATACTGGAGTGCATAGCCTTTCCCTTCTCCAGGGGATCTTCCCAACCCAGGGATTGAACCCGGGTCTCCCGTATTGCAGGCAGATTCTTTATCAACTGAGCTATCAGGGAAGGCTGAAATATACATCAGGCAAATGTAAATTAAAAATTATTTGAATTTGTTACTTTACTTTTAATTAATAGAAGATATTATTATATTTATCAACCCAAACCCATACTGGTTCCAAATAGGAAAAGGAATACATCAAGGCTATATATTGTCACCCTGCTTATTTAACTTATATGCAGAGTACATCATGAGAAACGCTGGGATGGAAGAAGCACAAGCTGGAATCAAGATTTCCAGGAGAAATATCAATAACCTCAGATATGCAGATGACACCACCCTTATGGCAGAAAGTGAAGAGGAACTAAAGAGTCTCTTGATGAAAGTGAAAGAGGAGAGTGAAAAAAGTTGGCCTAAAGCTCAACATTTAGAAAACTAAGATCATGGCATCTGGTCCCATCATTTCATGGGAAATAAATGGGGAAACAGTGGAAACAGTGGCTGACTTTATTTTGGGGGGGTCTCCAAAATCACTGCAGATTGTGAAGGCAGCTATGAAATTAAAAGACGCTTACTCCTTGGAAGAAAAGTTATGACCAACCTAGATAGCATATTCAAAAGCAGAGACATTACTTTGTCAACAAAGGTCCATCTAGTCAAGGCTATGGTTTTTCCAGTGGTCATGTATGGGTTTGAGAGTTGGACTGTGAAGAAGGCTGAGCGCCGAGGAATTGATGTTTTTGAACTGTGGTGTTGGAGAAGACTCTTGAGAGTCCCTTGGACTGCAAGGAGTTCCAGCCAGTCCATTCTAAAGGAGATCAGCCCTGGGTGTTCATTGGAAGGACTGATGCTGAAGCTGAAACTCCAACACTTTGGCCACCTCATGTGAAGAGTTGACTCATTGGAAAAGACTCTGATGCTGAGAGGGATTGGGGGCAGGAGGAGAAGGGAATGACAGAGGATGAGATGGCTGGATGGAATCACCGACTCGATGGACATGAGTTTGTGTGAAGTCCGGAAGTTGGTGATGGACAGGGAGGCCTGGCATGCTGTGATTTATGGAGTCACTGTGATTCACGGAGTTGGACACGACTGAGTGACTGAACTGAACTGAACTGACTGAACCCATAGTATACTCTTGCATCTATTACCTTGTTCATTTTTACACATAAGAACTGAAAATGCCAATCAGACTTTAAAAACATGTTTTAGCTGAAGTACAGCTGATGAGCAGTTTTATATAAGTTGCACATGTATAATATAGTGATTCACAACCCTTAAAGTTTATATTTCATTTATAGCTATTACATAATATTAGTTATATTCTCTGTTTGACAGTAAGTCCCTGTTACTTATTTTATATCTAATAGTCTGTACTGTATTGTCCCTCCCATCTCCTCTCATCCCTCTGGTAACCTCTAACTTGTTCTGTGAGATAGTTTCCCACAAAACTAGAACAAATAAGTTCAAAATTTGTATGGAAACACAAAAGATCCAGAACACACAAAACAAGAAGAACAGAACTTGATGAATCATCCACCCTGACTTTAGACTATACTACGAAGCTACAGTAATTAAAACTTTATGGTATGGGCGCAAAAAGAGATGCATAGATCAATGAAACAGAATAGACAGCCCAGAAATAAATTAGCACTGCTGCTGGTGCTAAGTCACTTCAGTCATGTCCAACTCTGTGCAACCCCATAGATGGCAGCCCACCAGGCTCCCCCATCCCTGGGATTTTCCAAGCAAGAACAATGGAGTGGGCTGCCATTTCCTTCTCCAATGCATGAAAGTGAAAAGTAAAAGTGAAGTCACTCAGTCATGTCCGACTCTTGATGACCGCATGGACTGCAGCCTACCAGGCTCCTCCGTCCATGGGGATTTTCCAGGCAAGAGTACTGGAGTGGGGTGCCATTGCCTTCTCCATAAATTAGCACACTTATGGCCAATTAATCTATGAGAAAGGAGGCAAGAGTATACAATGGAGAAAATGCTGTCTCTTCAATAAGTGGTGTTGGGAAAACTGAACAACTACATGTAAACAATAAGATTAGAACATTCTCTAACCTCATATACAAATAAACTCAAAATGGATTAAAGACCTAGTGTAAGGCCAGAAACCATGAAACTCCTAGAGGAAAAGATAGGCAGAACACTTTTTACATAAATCTTAGCAACACTTTTTGGATCTGTCTTCTAAAGCATAGGAAATAAAAGAAAAAATAAACAAATGAGACCTAATTAAACTTAAAAGCTTTCACACAACAAAGGAAACCATTCACAAAATGAAAAGACAACTTACAGAATAGGAAAATATATTTTCAAATAATTTGACTGTTAGGAGTTAATACCCAGTCTTTTAAAATTAAATTTTAGTCCTTCTCTCATATGTAATTATCACAAATATTATGGAATATCTGCAGTTTATTTGTTGGTTATTTTGATTCATTTTCATAGATACATCAGTAAGTACTTAAAAATGATTGTTAATAGATTTTAAAGTTATGACTTAAATGAAGGTATGAAACAAATACTTTAACTACAATTTCAAATACCTTTAATGAGTTCCTTCAGAAGAGTATCTTGGAAGCTCCTTTTTTTTCTTGTATTTATTTTTCTGTAAAGGAATGCCTTAAATATTTCTTTCTGTGCTCATTGCAGATAGGAAAATATGACCAAATGAAATAAGACCCTTGGATAATAATGTACATTTGAGCAGCAATTTATAGAGTGCTTCATAACAGTACCCTCTAGAATTGCATAAAGCAAACATTGAACTTTTAGCAATCAGCTAAAAGCCTGATTAAGCAAGTAAACTTTGAGCAAATATTTCAAACACTCAAGATTGATCCCTGAAGTTTCTAAGCACAAGAGCAGCCTTCTTTTAACTACAAACAATAAGCCCATGAGACAGAATCAAATCTCATATCTAAAAACAGGACTTTTGATATGACTGAAAAGCAAGATTGAGACACATTCCAACAATCTAAAGAATGAACTGCATAATTTAGAAGTTGCATCTCTGGCTTATAGGTAACCAGTGCCACTAAAGTGGTAAATTGAGGGTGGTGCTGGACCAGCGAGATAGGAATAGAGGCCCAGATGCACCAAGGACTTAGGAAGAGCACTCTTCTTTCATTGGGTCACTATCTTTAAGAAAAAATGTATCAGCTAAATAATTAGGTGCTTCCAGTTTGGGGAGATGTATTCTGACTACAAAAAAATAAAATCAATAACTTCATATCTATTAACTATCAAAGTTGATATTTCTTGTTAATAAATATTTGTTGAACTACAAACAGAACTCCCATCCCCTCTTACACACACAAATAGAGAAAGAAAGGTGAGAGAAAGATTTATATCCCTTTTGTGTTCATTTATATTGCCTCTTAGAGGTGTAATTTGAATTACTGCAGTACATTTCCTTAAACAAGTTAAATTACTTGAAATACTTGTTATTCAAATTGTGAATCAGGTGACAAAGTGATAAGATATCACTTCTCAAAAAGCAAGACAGTAACTACCTCAAAGGCAATTTGTTAATAAATGACTTGGTAGCATACTCATTCATTATCATCAACCTAGGCATCCCACCTAAAATATTAGTTAACACTAGTTTCTCATGTGCTGGGATTGTGCTAAAATCTTTGAAGTCAAAGATCTCACCTGATTTTTGTAAAAGTCAAACACTGTAGTACCTGTGGTAAATGCTGTGTTTGTTCAGTTACTAAGTGGTGTCTGAATCTTTGTCACCCATGAACTACAAAATGCCAGGCTTTTCTGTCCTTCACTATCTCACTGAACTTGCTCAAACTCATGTCCATTGAGTTGGTAATGCCATCCAACCATCTCATTCTCTGTTGCTCCTTTCTTCTCCTGCCCTTACTCTTTCCCAGCATCAGGTTCCTTTCCAATGAGTCATCTCATCACATCAGGTGGCCAAAATATTGGGGCTTCAGCATCAGTCCTTCCAATGAATATTCAGAGTTGACTTCCTTTTGGATTGACTGGTTTGATCTCCTTGCTCTTCAAGTGATTCTCAAGAGTCTTCTCCAGCTGCTACAGTTCAAAAGCATCAATTCTTCAGCTCTCAGCTTTCTTTATTACTACTGGAAAAAACATAGCTTTGACTATATGGACCTTCGTTGGCAAAGTAATGTCTCTGCTTTTTAATATGCTGTCTAGGTTGGTCATAGCTTTTCTTCCAAGGAGCAAGCATCTTTTAATGTCATGGCTGCCATAACCATCTGAAGTAATTTTGGAGCCCAAGAAAATAAAGTCTCTCACTGTTTCCATTGTTTCCCTATCTATTTGTCATGAAGTGATGGGACCAGATGCCAGGATCTTCATTTGACTGACTTTAATTCCTCAAGATCCAGAAATCCAGAGCGAAAGTAGATATTCACCACAAATCACATTGCTAGCATAACTATTTAAGCCAACTAATTCAGCATAGCCAAAGTTGCAGGCCCAAAACTATACCCTTTTTTCAGAAAGAACATTAAAAGAGCTCATTGCCCAGAAGCCACTACCCAACCCCCCCAATCTCCCCAACCCCACTCCACCAACCAAAGGCCGATAATGACAAAAAGACTTCCTTTGGAATTGAAGGGTTTAAACAATGCAGATCTCCTTAGTTAATCTTTCCCATATACTTTTTTCACCCTTTTCAATTTAAATGATCAATAACTTGATTTTTAAAGTGGTTTTCCTTTAGATGGCATATCATATATGTTCGGATCTTGCTTTTTTGGTCAATATGGAAATCTCTGTATTTTAACTGTTGTGTTTAGTCTATTCATATTTAACGTGATTACTGATGTGATTGGACAGAGGAGCCTGGCAGGCTCCTTGGTGTCCAGGAGTTCACAAAGAGTCAGACAGGACTGAGCAGACATGCATAGAGACATTTAGTCATTTATTATAAGAGTGAGCTTCAGGGGCCTCTGGAAACCTATGGGAACTGTATATAAAATTTTGTGTGTATGTGTTTGAGTACAGCTTTTGTGAGTGAAACCAGGTTAACAGACTCTCAGATGCATCTACGTTTTCCCCACCAAAGAATATTATTTAAAAGGAAAGAGAAGTGCAACATAGTAATAAATAACAATTTCTGAGTATGTATCTATGTAGGTCAGCACTGCTTAAGAGAATTGCATTTTTAACTCACTGGTAATTTTCTTAATCTCCTGAGGAAGTTACTATTATTATTCTCATTAAATAGATAGAGAAACTGAAAGAGTTTAAACAACTGGCATGAGTGCACAGCTAGTAAGAGGGTGTGTGTGTGTTTATGTGTGTGCACTCAGCTGTGTCCAACTCTTTGCAACCCCATGGCCTGTAGCCTGCCAGACTCCCCTGTCCACGGAATTTTCCAGGCAAGAATACTGAAGTAGGATGCCTTTCCTACTCCAGAGGATCTTCCTGACCCACAGATCAAGCCTGCATCACATGGGGCTCTCTTTACCACTGAATCACCTGGGAAGCCCAGTTAGTGGTTAAATGGATGTCAAATCTAGGCTCTCTGACTCTGGAGATTATCTTCAATAATATACTGCACTACCAATCATAAAACTCTCACAGACTCTGAGATTGTTAGTCTGTCCATGTTGACACCAGCAGCAAAACATCATCTTGCACAGATACTGATTTTCATTTGTCAAATAACCGCATAAAGCAGTGCATCAGTTCTACACTCTGGTGGCCAATTGTCCAATAAATGATAAAGAAAGAGGAACTCAATCTAGAGGAGCTGGTGTGTGCTTTTAGAAGCTGAAGGACATTGTGTCAAGCGTGAGAAACATAGACCCAGTTCAGTTCAGTTCATTTCAGTTCAGTCGCTCAGTCGTGTCCGACTCTTTGCAACCCCATGAATCCCAGCATGCCAGGCCTCCCTGTCCATCACCAACTCCTGGAGTTCACTCAGACTCACGTCCATCGAGTCGGTGATGCCATCCAGCCATCTCATCCTCTGTCGTCCCCTTCTCCTCCTGCCCCCAATCCCTCCCAGCATCAGAGTCTTTTCCAATGAGTCAACTCAGTTAGTGAAACAAGTTATCTCAGATTTCCCTTGCGTGCAAGCTCATGCGTGCTCAGTTGCTTCAGTTCTTTCTGACTCCTTGTGACCCCATGGACTGTAGCCCACCAGGCTCCTCTGTGGGGATTTTCCAGCAAGAATGCTAGAGTGGGTTGCCATTTCCTGCTCCAGGGGATCTCCCTGACCCAGGATCTGTATACCCGTGTCTCCTTTATTTCCTTCATTGCAGGTGGATTCTTTATCTATGGAGCCATCTGGGAATCCATCATTTGGTTTATATTACACATGACATATTTGACCATTTGAGCCTTTTTTTTTTTTGCATAATCATTTACAGTTTTCTTTAGTGCAGTTTTAGGACCCGAATAATGTATAACATAACCAACATTAAAGCATATCATTGCAACAAGGCCATAAAAATATAAAGGAAATTTCTATTTCACTTTGCAAATAAAGAGACTATATTGTCTAAAAGTCATAAGTCAACTTATACATAAAATCTACTCACTGAATCAGAAGAAATTTCCTGCAATGTCTGGAAGAACATGCCATCCCAAAGGAGAAGACAACAAAATAGCCCTGAGATGGAGTGTGCTTGGTAAAATCCAAGAACATAAGAGAGTCCAACATGGCTGAAATTTAGATGAGTGATTAATTTACTAAGAGATGATTCAAGCACTGAAATCGATCTTATAAATCCTTGAAGGTCTTTGTGCTTTGTTCTGACTAAAAGAATCTAACAGCTAAATCTTTCCAGGAAAAAATGAAATCAGGGTGACTAATTAGGTATGTTTTGCAATAACCTAGACAAGAGAAGATGCTGGCCACCACTATGAAAGCAATAGAAATGATAACAGAATTTCAGAAAATATTAAATTCAAAAATATTTTGAAGATAGAGTCAAAAGCATTTGCTTTTAGAAAGGATACATGAGGAAAAAACAGGTCAAAAATTACCCAAGATATTTTGATCTAAGCAACTGGAAGAATAGTTTGAATTTCTCTCAGATTGGGAAGAAGTGAATGGAGCAAATTTCACAGGAAAGGTTAGGATTTCAGTTTGGGGCATGGATTTGATATCAACAATATTGAGTAATAGTAAGTGAATGAATGAATGACTCTCATATGAGATGAGGCAAAGAAAGTGTAAAGTTCTTATGAAAAACAAACTGATTTTTGTCAATTAGAGGCATTGTTAACTTGATATACCTATTATGTGCCAGAAGCCTTTCTGAGATTGAGGGAATATACTGATAAAGAAAACAGGCATAAATCACCATTCTTATGAAAGTTACATTTCAGTAGATAGAGATGGAAAGTTTAAAAATTAAATAAACAAACAAAATATATAATAGCTTAGAAGGTAATGTATTCTTTGAGGAAAAACAATGTATGAAAGGATAACGGATATGGAAGTGTTAGTAAGACAGCGACGGTGTTATTAAAATGGCTACTGTATACCTTGCAAACTATGATTGTCCAAAATATCTAGACAGTTAAACACTCACAGTTTTCACAGAAGTTACACTATTTATACAGTGCTTGAGGCAGAGGGCTGTGAGCATCACTTATAACCTTTAATTTAACCTAAGAGGACCTTTCAAATGGAAGGATTCTACAGATATATCTGACACCACAAATAACACTGAGACATATGAAATTTGCTCACATCAGTTCAATTCCATCAGTCTTGCTTAAACAGTTCAGCTCCCACTTGTGGCCTGGTGAGGTAAGAAGAGACCTGCTTTTCAGCTTGTACAATCAAGATTTCATCTGTTTCCAGTGAAGGAAAAGATGGAAAGAGAAATATGAGGGGAAAAACAAGAGCTTTGGAGAGGAAATAGACAAGTGGTAGAAAACAGAGTAAGAGTCATATAGAAAGAATACTGGAGTGAGTTGCCATTCCCTTCTCCAGGGGATCTTCCTGGCCCATGGATCAAACCTGGGTCTCCTGCATTACAGGAAGACTCTTTACCATCTAAGCCACTGGTACAGCATCAGTGAAAACCTAGGCTGTAAAATCTGGAAATGGTAATAATTAAAATGTACTGAGTATTTACTGTCTGATAGAAACTATTCTAAATGCTATACATTTATTAACTCATCTAACTTCATAACAAATCTAAGAAACAGATGGTTTTTTACTCCCATTCTATAGATGCAGAACTTGGGGTTCATAATGTTTAAATAGCTTGTCAAATTCACACAACTAGGAAGTGATGAAGCTGTGGCAATCTGACGCTGCATATGGTCTTACCTGCTAGGCAATGCAGCCTGCCTGACTCTAAGGTGAGAATAGCCTGCCCTACTTTCACATAAGATTTGTTACACACTCTGTTAGTCATCTTCGTGCATTTACCAAAATAGACTACAGCACTGGAAAAAAACAAGACTCAAGGCAAAATGCCACACTACAGAAATTTTAATTTTGGAGGTTGCCTTTTTCCTTTCAGAAATGATTAGAAATGCAAGTGGCCACAGTACATTTAGCTATATATAATTAATATATGTACACATACATATGTATATAATTTGTCAATAGTGTTAAACTTATAATCACTAATCTATAAAATTTCTTATTATATTATTTGGAAGTTATCAAATT
Organism: Budorcas taxicolor; assembly: GCF_023091745.1. Classification (NCBI taxonomy): domain Eukaryota; kingdom Metazoa; phylum Chordata; class Mammalia; order Artiodactyla; family Bovidae; genus Budorcas; species Budorcas taxicolor. The sequence goes on from NC_068918.1 coordinate 27,169,585, forward strand.
AATGGATAGACATTCATCTTTCTTCCTCTCCATTGTTTCCCTAACCTTAGTTTGAACCACTTACAAAGGATGACAATAATAACTCTTTTTAAATTTTGCATGCAATATTTTCTTTGATATTTACACCAACCCAGTGATGTAGCAATTGTTTCCATTGTGGAAGACAAGGAGTTTCATAGACTTAGATAATATTACCCAACTAAATAATGTCAGAGCTGGACCAAACCTGGCTCACCCAGTCATGTGCTCCTTCACATTCCTGTTCTATCATGCACAGAGAGCAAAAAGTCATTGAAAAAGGAAATTAGTGCAGAAAAGTGGTTTATTATGCCTAAAAATTTTCTTTCTGCCACTTAATCACCAGAATGTCCTACTGCCAACTCTGATAAGCAATCTAAAGTCTAAATTTAAATCTCTTTCTGAAAAGACAAAAGGAACCCAAAATGGATTGCAAATCATTGGCTACAATATTGGTAATAGGCAGAAAAGCAGTACTGAGTATTGCCATAACAGATTTGAAAATAGTATCTGACCTTGGAATTAAGTTATTAATATTGTTATAATTCAATTAAACTCTCTCCATGTTCTAGGGTAACCATGGTTTGAATTTTCTCTATGACTTTTTGTTAAAAAACACAATCATTTCAAGGGGTGAAAGGATCAAATATTTGGTCTTTACTTAAGAAAAGTAGTATTTATTTATCTTTTAACAATGGAAAAAACAGAAGCTGTCATGGATGATTTTTTATTTTATCACTGACATTTTAAAAAGCCAATGCACTTAATAAGAAGATCCCAAAGAGTGCACCATTAGACTGTTGATCTGTTAAGTCATCCAATGCGTAATACTTGGGGTATATAATTAAGATCCCAGAAGGCGCGGTTTCTCTGCTGGCAGACTGGATAGGAATTTGCCTGCCAATGCAGGAGACATGGGTTCGATCCCTAGTCCAGGAGGGTCCCAAATGCCTCTGGGCAACTAAGCTCATGAGTCACAACTATTGAGCCCATGCACTGCAACAAGAGAAGTCAGCTCAATGAGAGGCCTGTGCACCACAAGCTGAGAGTGGTCCCCGCTGACAACTGGAGGAAAACCCATGCCGCCACAAAGACCCAGAACAGCCAAAAATAAACAAACAAATAAAATTATATTAAAAAAGAGCCCAGAGAGGGATGAAATTATGAAACTTTCCTACAATAGCCTATGAGCTCCTGTGATCTCTCTCTGTTTTGGGGGAAGGAAAAATGGAGTTCTAGAGCTTGATTTTATGGCTTACACTAGGGTTTTAGTTAACTGTTCTCTTAAATGACAAGACTTGCTACTGGACTTTATACCAAAATACATTTAAGATGCTATCACAGAAACATGACGCATTGTTAAAACTCAGGTAAATATAATAATGAGAAAGAGTCCAAGGAGATGTGAATTAGACAAGTTAGAAAGTGATATCTTAAACTTCACTGAATTTTTATTCTTCTTAAAATGCATTGTCCCTCCAGTGTTTGCTGTTTCTGAATGTTCCAAACAGAATCTAGTTTCTTCTCCCTTGAACATTAGATCTAATGGGTTTTATTTAAATGGCATAGCTTGTGAAATTCCCTGGGAAATCTTACAGATACCTGAATGAATAAGCAATCTATTAAATTATAGATATATAGCTTTGGTGATTAGTTCACTTTCACAATCTCTAGTTCTTTTGGTCCCATGGTACAAGAACTCAGCTTAAGGCACTTGAAGTTAACACAGTGGAAAAATAATGGAATTCATATAATGTAGCAATAGATTATGGTTGACTGTGTCAGGGATGGGGGCGGGGGAGAACCTTCAATAGGGAAGCATAAGCATGCTTCATTTCACTGAGTAACAAAGAAAAGGGAAAGTGTCAGATGTATGAGGGAGAATGGTGGCAAGAAGGAAAATGAGTTAGAAAAGAGAAGCCCAGAAAATGGTGGTATAAACAGGCTTAATACGTTCAGAATTGCAGGTCAAAGTGATAACATGAGGCTTCTGAGTTGCACTAAGACATGCAGAACAGTTAACAGAAGATAATGTCAAGTTCTCAAATCGCCATCAAAGTGCTGTTAGAATTTAGTCAGCAGTCAAGTAGAGAAGGAGCAAAGTCATGTTCCTGCAAAGAGGTCCTGACATCTTTATTTCCGCTTTTCTGTACAACTGCACAAAGGGTAAATATGGATTATTTCTCTTTCAACTTTGTACCTCAATCTAGATTGCACTATCAAGAGTGACAATGAGATGGAAGAAAGATTTCTCTTTATAATTTTATTAGCTTTCTTTTCCTTACTCTCTTTTTAAAAGAATGACATTTTTGGATTTATTCTCAAAATAGTATTTTCTAAATGGAGTCCAAATGACAAGCCTGTTTTCTCAGATCTACCACTGATGAACAGATTTGAATGAAATTGCTAGAAAAAGAATATAAAGGGAGGAATTTCTTCTAAGAAATGGAGTCAATGATATTCTCACATTAAACAAACGATGGTGGATAAATCCTTTCATCATTCAACTTCATATAGTTAAAGGAAAAGGATATATATTTTTTTCATTACATATTACCTTTTGGAATTCTGTTTGAAAATAAACATATTAGTTATAAAGCAATTTTTCAAAATATAACTAGAACATTATACCCAACAATGACAGAATGCTCTTTTTAAGGACTCAGAGAACTCTTAACAATAACAGAGTTAATTTGAACATCAAGTAAAATTCATTAAGAAGTCCAATTTGCTGAATATTAAAAAATATATTTTAAGAAAATTTATTACACAAAAAGAAATAGAAAGAGAAAAAATTTAACTTAATGATAATAATAAGCAATATATCAGAATGGATGGAATGTAACTAAAACAGAGCTTAGAGAGAAATGTATATAGTTTTAAAGAAATACTTAATATAAAAGGTTAAATATCAATATCTTGTTTCTTAAAAAACTACAGTATACCAACCCAAATAAACTAGAACAATAATGACAATATGAGAAGAAAATAAAATAGACATATACAATAAAGAAAATCTGAAGGCAAAAATTTAAGACTAAATAAAAATAACAGAGAGAGAAGCACTGCCAACAACCCCACAGACAGCAAAAGCATTACTTCTGCAATATAGGGAAAACAGATAAATTCTTTAGAAACAAAATATATCAAAATTGGTAAAATAAAAATATTTGCATGCTCCTTTATCTCTCAAAAACTGAAACTGCTCTTAAAATTCTTCTAATTAAGAAAAAAATCCTTCTAACAAAAATTTAAGGAAGAGATAGCACTAATCCTATACATCCTATACAAACACTTTTGAAAAATAGAGAAAGAAGAGAAATTTCACAATTTGTTTCAAGAGGCTAGGGCAATGCTGACACCAAAACTTGATAAAGGTATAGCCCAACTTTTCTCATGAACATGAAGGTAATGAACTAACTCAAATATTAGCAAATTAGGTCTAGTGATAAATAATAAATAATAATGATTATACATTACAAACAGTGTTGATTATAGTAATTCAAGGTGGTCTCAACATTTTAAAAATCAATCTATATATTGTATCATATTGACTACAAAAGGGAGAGCAATTTAATAATCATGTCAATAAATGTAGGCCCAGCACTTGGTAACATTCTACAAATATTATGTAGAACAACTGACAAGGATCTAAATAATAGATATATCATACTATATTAGTCATTTGAAAATTCAAGTTGTAAATAAGTCAGTCATCTCAAACTGACCTATAAATTTAATGAAATACAAGTGAAAACTTTCACAGTTTTTGTAGAAATTTACAAGCTGATTCTAAAATGTATAGACAAATCAATATTAAACAAGAAAAACAAAACTGGGGAATTTAAACTACTAAATACTAAGATCGATTGTAACGCTACAGCAGTAAGAGCAGTTTAATATTGTCACAAAGGTAGACAGGCAAATGAAATGTTATGAAGTCTAGAAATAGACTCACATCTTTATGTTCACCTGAATTAAAGCAGTATGGTGATCAGTAGGATGGATGGTCAGTTGAAAATCATACAGAAAAATAGTAAATTTTAATTCTTACTTTGTAAAAATAAAACAAGTATGGATCAATTGGAGATCTAAATATGAAAGCTGATATAAAGACCAAATGTGGCTTACTGATCAAAATCCCAAATGCTGGTGGGAATTAAAACGGTACATTCCCTGTGGAAAATAGTGATAATTTTCTTAGAAAATGAAACATTAAACTATCATAAAACCCAAATATTGCACTCCCAGGAATTTACCTAAGAGAATTGAAGGCTTTTGTTCACACAAAAACATGTACATTCATGTTTATAACAGCTTGTTATTTATTTGTATCACCCAAAAGTAGAAACAGCCTGATGTCCTTAATGAGTAAACAAACTGTTGTACATCCATAACATACTAAGAAGCAATAAAAAGGGTGAACTACTAATACACACAGCATGATGAATCTCCAGAAAATTGTGCTGAATGGAAAGTGTCAATCCCAAAAGGCTACATTAATATATGACTCCATATATATATAACATGCTTGAAATGACAAAAAATATAAAAATGGAGAATGAATTAGTGATTACTAGAGGTTAAGAAGAAGGTGTGGTGGGATGGAAATAGATGTGGTTATAAAAAGGCAACATGATGGATCCGTGAGATAGAAATGTTTAATATTGACTATCTATGTCAATATCTTGGTTGCAATGTTGTAAAATAGTTTTGCAAGGTGTTACTATGGGAGAAACTGGGCAAAGAATATATGGATTTTCCTGTATTGTTTCTTACAATTGCATGTGATTCTAAAGTTATCTCAAAATAAAAGATTTAATTAAAAAAACATAAGCACAATATAGTCTTTCATATGTATTTGTTTAAAAAACAGTAAAAATAAATCAAATTAGGTAATCGTTAAAGAACAGAAAACATTTCATGAAAAAAATCAAATCATTCGTTTCTTGCTATTACATAGATATTTCAGTGGAACTTTATATTAATTTGAGAAAACCATTTTTATATGTTCCTTTCTGCTGTTCTGTATGATTCAGCAATGAGCCTTACCTGCTCAATCACCTTTAAATGAAAAACATAATAATAATGTCACCTTCTTACAAGTTTAAAACAAATCTATACGATGAAGAGCAACTCATTAATGAATTTCACACTCTATAGAGTGTAGAGTTTCAAGTCTACAGAGCTGAGCAAGACCTGATTGGAAAGAATATACTTAGGAGTGTTAAAGCGTAGAATGCTGAGAACAGATGAGAGAAAAAAATTAATATTTGGACAAGTCAAGTAAACTTAAGGGAAGCTGTTCTTTACATAATTGAAAAGAGCTGGGTTACACATGCTTTATAACAAAGAATAAGGCTATACACACATTATAATTTTTAATATAACATTGGTAACAATGAAAGTATCTGCTAATTGTATCTGATGACCAAACAGTGCAACAAACACTTCAGTGTTACAGTCATCTAATCTTAGCACAGTATCAAAGACAATTTATCTTTGAGTTTCTTGATTTAAAACTTAAATATTCAAGACTCTGGCAAGCACTATTGTCAGGAAACAACAAATTTACAAATGTGATCCAGGAAATGATATTAAAACTGCAGAGTTATTTTTATCTATTTTAACAGACAGCTTCTGAAGGTGTTGACTGTAGTAAATCAGAAGCCAGAAAAGTTTCAAGTACGGAATTGTCAAGGTACTTAAAGAAATATGCCTGGTGGGCTGCCATGTATGAGGTCGCACAGAGTCGGACACGACTGAAGCGACTTAGCAGCAGCAGCGGCGGCATATTTTTCTCATCTTCATTCTCTGTTTGCTTTGTTTTCACCTAGTATTGCCATAATATAAGAGCCACATACATTTTGAGTACTGTTCAGTTTCTCAACAGGCTTCCCAGGTGGAGCTAGTGGTAAAGAACTCACCGGCCAATGCAGGAGACATGAGACAGGATTCTATCCCTGGGTCAGAGAGATCCCCTAGAGGAGGGCATGACAACCACTCGAGTACTCTTGCCTGGAGAATCCCATGGACAGAGGAGCCTGGCAGGCTACAGTTCAAAGGGTTACGAAGAGTTGGACATGACTGAAGCAACTTAGCATGCACTCATCCACACTTCTCTATATTCTAATACTTTGGCCACATGATGCAAAGAACCAACTTACTGGAAAAGACCCTGGTGCTGGGAAAGATTGAGGGCAGGAGAAGAGGGTGACAGAGGACAGGATGGTTGAATGGCATCACCGACTCAGTGGACATGAGTTTGAGCAAACTTTGGAAGAGAGTGAAGGACAGGGAAGCCTGGCATGCCACAGTCCATGAGGTAGGAAAGAGTCAGACTCAACTTAGCAACCGAACAACAAATTTCTCATCCTTAGTACTGTGCTTTCTTGTAATTTTAGCCTTAAAACAAAATATTTTTTAAAAGGCTGTTGTCTATGTTTGTTTGTTTTCCTTTTTTTTTTTTTTTTTTTGAATATTTAGGCTTCTGACAACTTTGACATAGTTTTGGGGTTATCTGGATCCTTATTCCTTCATGGTCAAGCAATAAATGAGGCAGAAGCACTAGGGTCTGATGAATACACATCTCAAGATTTTAATTATCTTCCATCCACCACCACACTGCAACTGAAAAACTGCTCACTGCCCCAGCTTGTACTTAGAAAATATTCATCTCCTGTTCTTTCTTCTACAGGAGAGATGCTGCATTGGTCCCTTGACCAGTATTGGCTCATTACCTCTTCAAAGCTAAAGCTGAAATTTGAGTTAAATATACTTCATACTTGGAGAAGGCAATGGCACCGCACTCCAGTACTCTTGCCGGGAAAATCCCATTGATGGAGGAGCCTGGTAGGCTGCAGTCCATGGGGCCGCGAAGAGTCAGACACGACTGAGCGACTTCACTTTCCCTTTTCACTTTTGTGCATTGGAGAAGGAAATGGCAACCCACTCCAGTGTTCTTGCCTGGAGAATCCCAGGGATGGGGGAGCCTGGTGGGCTGCCATCTATGGGGTCGCACAGAATCGGACAGGACTGAAGCGACTTAGCAGTGGCGGCAGCAGCATACTTCATACTCTTCACTGTTTGACTCAAGGTAGCATTACAGAACTTACTATTTTGATGTGTAGTAAAGTTGATCCTTTAAAATCAGATTCTGCCACTCAGATCTGCAAATCAGACTCAGAACTGGGACCAGATCTAAGGAGGAATGGAGATAAATCAGTAAAGGATCATAGTGTCTGGGTTCTCTACGAGGCTCCATCTCTTCCTCAGGCAAGTGATAACATTATGTTTTAGTAGAGGCAACCCCTGAAAAGATTGCTTAACCATTCAGCTAACTTAAAGTTTTCAAGTGATTTTGGGAACTAGTTAAACATTTGTCTGAATTAGTGGAGTTTAGATTAAAAAACTCAACTCAATGATATATTTAGAATCACATTATTGCCTGAAAATGTGGACTTTTTATAGTAGAAGCCAGGAACAGGTCTGGTCTACTTAAGCAAGCACTGAAAATTTACATATGTAAATGAGAACTTGTGAAAATCCTTGTGAGATTAGTGATAATTTTGACTAATTATAATATTGTAGGCTAACCTGAACAGATGCTAAATGAATTGGATACTTAATTTAGTCTAAATCTAGTCACTAGTTTTATAGGCAGCTGCATTTTAACAGATTAAGGGAATGCAAGTGGCAGCATTAATCAGTGAATTAGTTTGAAAGACTAGAAAATATAATGTTCATAAATCCAAAAGTGCAAGCATTTTCCTATGAGATCTATTTATTGCACTTTTAACTTTTTCTAGCCATATTTCTATTTTCACAATACATAAATTTATGTATGTAAAACCACATTTCAAATATACTGGCAAAGTGATTTTTTAAAGCAACTTGTAAACGAGTTTTAGAAAACAAAGATATTTGGCAATGGACTAACTGTTGGTAAGGTTTACTTTTCAATAAGCTTCTGTATCTGTAATATATATTGATCATCTCATAACAGTGAAAATTTCACTTTCCAGAGAATTAGACAATCTTAGATATAAAAACACCATGTCATCCTGGCCCAGTTAGAACAACAAACAATCAATATTAGCTCTTCAAGTAAATGCATGGTAGTGCATATGTATTAGTACATAAGAAATGAGTTGGTTGTTTGTGTAAAATGTTTGCCAAGTCAATAATGTCTAAATTTCCCAGTAAGAGTCACCATTTTAGATCAAGGTACAAAAACCCTTATTTAAATATATTTTGACTTAAGTTGGTTTATCAGATTAACCTTAAATTCTCTAGCAAGTCTCACAAAAAACACCCATAAATAAAACATAGAAGGATTGAAGACAGTAAAATACTATAAGCTCCTACAGAGCCTTCGAGTTCACTTGGGACCTGTATTATTTTTTCTATTGTTGCTACAACAAATTGCCATAAATTAACCAATTTTAAAAAAAAAAAGACACATTGCTAGGAGTTAAGGAGTTGAGGGATAAATAGGCATTATAGAAGATTTTTAGGGCAGTGAAACTATTGTATAACGTACTATAATAATGGATACATGTCATTATAAATTAGTCCAAATTCATAAAGTCTGCACCACCAAGAATGAATCCTTGGGTAAACTTTGGACTTTGGGTGACTATGATGTGTAATGTAGGTTCATCAATTGCTAACAAATGTACCTCTCTAGTGGAAGATGTTGGTAATTGGGAAGTCTATGAGTGTGTGGGGCAGGGGATATGTGAGAAATTTCTGTATCTTCTACTCAATTTTGCTTTGAACTTAAAACTGCTCCAAGAAAAAAATATATTAAACAAAACAAAACATCCATTTATTATTCATAGTTCTGTAGGCCAGAAGTCTGAGTATGGTAATAACTGAGTATGACTGTAAGGGTTTACAATGGCACAGGCAAGGTATTAAGGAGGCTATTTTATTTATCTGGATTCTCTGGGGGTGAATCTTCTTCCAGGTTCAAGCAGGATGTTTTGCAGAAATCAGTTTTATGCAGCTGTTGGACTGAGATCCCTTTTTCCTTACTGGACACAGGCCAGAGGTTGTTCTTATTTTGTAGAGGGTGCCCACATTCCTGACTTATGGCCTCCACCATCTTAAAAGCCAGGAAAGATGTAGAGAATGCTAATTCTATTTCTTCTGCTGCTTCTTGCTTTAAGTCAATCTCTGCCTTCCCCTAGCCATTGTCTTCTATTCTTGAAGGACTCATGTGAGTATACTGGGCCCACCCAGATAATCTAGATAAATCTCCCTGCCTTAAAAGCTACTGATAGTAACTTTACTTACATTTGCAAAGTCCCTACATACTAGATTAGTGTTTAATTGAATAACCAGGAGTTGCAAATCTTGGAATGCCATCTTTAGAGTCCTCCCTGCCCAAAGAAGTACATCTACTGCCCTGGGAGAAAACTGGAGAAAGGAAAATCAGCTTCTTCAAATTATTAATGAGAATAACCATAAATCCCAAAATCCCAAGCTTTTCTTTTTTTAATTTTGGATTTTTGGATTTTAAGATTTTTTTGGTTGTTTACCTTTTGTTTTTAATGAGATATTTATTTGTAATTTAAATTAAACTTGATCATTATGAAAATTTTAAAAAATAGGATAAAAATGTGAAAATGTTATGCATAGTCCCTCCACTCAAAGACAAAAGTCCTAACAATTAATGTGCTTCTTTTTTCATGTCTTAGAAACAGGTTGTATGTGTATGCTTAATAATTTCTAATGCTTAAGCATAATTATAATTACATTTATCTAGATTTCTAAATGGTGGAAACCTATTGGTGGGAGAGTATATTCCTAAAGAATTGGGGCAGGGGGAATTCAACAATAGTCTCATTTATGTCATAATCATTTCAGTTCAGTTGCTCTTTGCGACCCCATGGACTGCAACACGCCAGGCTTCCCTGTCCATCACCAAAACACATAGCTTGTTCAAACTAGTGTCCATTGAATTAGGGATGTCATCCAACCATCTCATCCTACATCATCGCCTTCTCCTGCCTCAATCTTTCCCAGCATCAGGGTCTTTTCCAATGAGTCAGTTCTTCGCATCAGGTGGCCAAAGTATTAGAGTTCCAGCTTCAGCATCAGTCCTTCCAATGAATATTCAGGACTGATCTCCTTTAGGACTGACTGGTTTGATCTCCTTGCAGTCCAAGGGACTCTCAAGAGTATTCTCCAACACCACAGTTCAAAAGCATCAATTCTTCGGCAGTCAGCTTTCATTGGATTGGTCATAGCTTTTCTCCCAAGGAGCGACCATCTTTTGATTTCATGGCTGCTGTCACCATCTGCAGTGATTTTGGAGCCCCCCAAAATAAAATCTGTCATTGTCCATTGTTTCCCCATCTATTTGCCCTGAAGTGATGGGACCAGAGGCCATGATCTTAGTTTTCCAAATGCTGAGTTTTAAACATACTGTTTCACTGTCCTCTTTCACTTTCATCAAGGGGCTCTTTAGTTTTTCTTTGCTTTCTGCCATAAGGGTGGTATCATCTGCGTATCTGAGTTTATTGTTTTCTCCCAGCACTCTTGATTCCAGACTTGTGCTTCATTCAGCCCAGCATTTCACATAATGAAACTAAGATTATGGCATCTGGTCCCATCAGGTCATGGCAAATAGATGGGAAAACAGTGGAAACAATGACAGACTTTATGTTTTCAGGCTCCAAAATCACTGCACATGGTGACTGCAGCCATGAAATTAAAAGATGCTTGCTCCTTGGAAGAAAAGTTATGACCAACCTAGAGAGCATATTAAAAAGCAGAGACATTCTTTGCCAACAAAGGTCTGTATAGTCAAAGCCATGGTTTTTCCAGTAGTCATGTAAGGATGTGAGAGTTATAAAGATAGCTGAGTGCAGAAGAATTGATGCTTTTGAACTGTGGTGTTGGAGAAGACTCTAGAGAGTCCCTTGGACTGCAAGGAGATCTAACCAGTCCATCCTAGAGGAAATCAGTCCTGAATATTCATTGGAAAGACTGATGCTGAAGCTGAAACTCCCAAACTAGTCTCCCCTTCTTCTCCCTCCCCTCCCCCATAACGCCGTATTTTTTTTCTCTAAGTCTGTGTGCATGTTTCTGTTTTGTAAATAAATTCATTAGTATCAGTTTTTTAGATTCCATGTATAAGCTGATATCATACAATATTCCTTTCTTTGTCTGAATATGATTCTAAATAACTTTATTAAGAATTGAAAAGGGCATTTTGTCTGAACCTAGGTATTAAGTGAAAGTGTTTTATTATTGCATTCACATTTAAAATATATCTCAGCTCGATATAAAGCATATTGAATTACAAACTTTTCTCTATCAAAACTAAACTTTCTCTATCCAATTTGATATTAAGTTGCAAAAGAGAAGATTAAATTCAATATGATGTATTCTGGAGATAAGCAGAATTTTCTACTTAAATGTATATAGGAGTTTACTTTTCTTTATCATTAAACTTGAAAATGTCTCAAGTATTTTTCTAGATGTAGATCTCCATGTTTGTTTGTGTATTTTTCTTTTAGCAACATTGTTATTTTATCTCTACCTTGAATTCTGTAATGGGTCAGGAATAAATCAGTTTGATATTACTGTTTCTGTGATTATTTTGGTATTATATCCAAGGTCACTAACAACTTAGATTATATCTTTGCTTTCTGACACATGTGTCACTGTCTCTGTTGTTTTACTCTTCCTCTGAATACTCTAGAAAAATGACTTTGGAAGAATGACTCAGGAATATTCTTCTGCAGTACTGGTACCATTTGACTGTGTCATTTCTGGTCTTTCATTTTTAGTTTCCCTGCAAACATTTCTATGTTGCTATCTCTCTTTTCACAAAATGCTGTGAGCTTTATATCTTTACCTATTCCTGCTACATGATTTCTGTTTCTTTATCATATTTTTATTTCCTATGAAAGATACCAAACAGAGTTTCATAATTTCCTCTTGGTTCTTACAGGAAATCATTTTCAAGGATTTGAGGAAGATGCTCTCTTACTGCTGTTCTGCAACATGAATTCATGGTACCATGTTTCTTTGTATGAATCTCCTTGAAAGGTGAGAATTAAATCCAATACCTGTGTTGGCCCACAGATAACTTATTTGCCCACAAATACTGTATAGAAATACTCTTGATGTTGTTATCTGTTAATTTTAGTGCTAATCAGCCCTCTCTTTCAAATGACTAACTGAAAACAAAACTGAGACTTTGAATTTTAAAATGAATTTACTTTGTTATGGGGAGGGAGGTGGGAGGGGGGCTCATGTTTGGGAACACATGTAAGAATTAAAGATTTTAAAATGAAAAAAAAAATATTCTTATTGAAAGCAGCTATTTCAGACTTATCTTGCTGTCCTCCCTCTAGCTTTATATGTTTCTATATAGGTAAGGCACTTGCATTATCAAAATCTTTATTACACGTTGGTGACAAAAATAATTTTGCTTTCCATAACTACAATTAGTATTGTCTAGTGAGAATTCAAAAAGATCAATTTTTGAATATCCGTGCTATCACTTTCTAGTTTTATGGCTTTGGGAAAGTTTCCTAATTTTGTTAAATCATTTTTATTATCACTCACTTCTCAGGATGGTTGTATTGGTTTTGTAAATTATATGAAAAGACACACATAAAGTTCCTAACGCTGGACATACCACATAGATGAAAACAAGTAATAGATTTAAGTATTATTAAACTCCTAGGATGTAATTTTGCTTCCCCTGTGTCTCAGTGATAAAGAATCTACCTGCAGTCAGGAGCCACAGGAGATGCTTATTTGATCCCTAGGTCAGGTAGATCCCCTGGAGAAGGGCATGGTAACCCACTCTAGTATTCTTGCTTGGAGAATCCCAAGGACAGAGGAGTCCGGCAAGCTACAGTTCATAGGGTCGCAAAGAGTCAGACATGGCTGAAATCACTCAGCATGCACCCTAGCACAGGATGTAATGAGTCACCATGAACTACTCTTGTCTTCCTGTCCAGGTTTTCCCTTCAGTGTTGCAGATTTTGACTAAATAAAAAAAAAGCAAATTTGTCTGCGGGATGAGATGGGGAAGGGATAAGGTTTGCATTTTCCCTCAATAAGTGGCATACCCTCAGGAGAGAGACAGTTGATTACTTTTACTATTGGTATAGATCTTGAATGTAGGAGCCAAAAGGTAAAATGTCTCTGCTAACGAATTGCAGGCAGAGACCATATAAACTATCAATTTTATTTTGCAATTCCATTCCCTCAGGGTCTTCAGTTGGAGGAAATTTCTCACAGTTTATTACAACAGGTTGACAGTCATCCCTTAATGTTAGTGTGTTTGTGTATAATATGCCTTAGTAGGTATTTTAGTGGTTAGCTGGGCTGCTTCAGAGGCTGCTGCTAGATGCCATTTGGACCGAAAAGCTATGATTTAGTAAAATTTCCCTCTTTAACTCAAAGTTATTTCAGTCTTATTTTAAAAATTAGCAACTTCCATTAAGGTAGTCATATGATAAATTTGCCAAATGCATTTGGGAAATACTGGGTTGGAAAAAAAGTAGTAACTTTACTGCATTACCTCTTAAAGTTATGATATGTTATCGTGCATTATCAACCTCAGGAGGTACAGCATAGACAGTTTCTCACATCAGTTTGACCATGGAAAGAGTTTGGGAGGTAAGCAGCTACAGTGGACTTTCTTGATGTGCCACCTAGAAAACCACACATCCCTTTATTGGCACTGTGTCCCACCTACCAGCTTCTGCTTTCTGGCTGTTAAAATGCCTCACCTGGAAATGTCTTCAAAATATCAATTTTGGGCACTGGAACAGTCCTGCCAGTTGAGTGAATTGGAAATGGAGGAAAGTGTATACCCCTTTCATGCTTACTCCTCTCCCATCATCCTCCTGATTAATAGTCAATGACTGACAGGTGTAGGAATACAAAAGTCCATGTCCTTTGCTGGGAAAGCTCTCGGGTATATTCCGGTACCTGCCTGTGGTTTTATGCTGAGTCGGAGACTTCATTTGAAGTTCCATCTTTATTTGAAAGTGCCTTTTCCAGCTTCCTCACTGCTCCACTTCCCCATGTTTTCTCCCAGAAGCATATTTTTAATAAATCGCTTGAATTCAAATCCTCAGCCCAGAGTCTCTTTCTAGAAAGACATAACCTAAGGCAGTAGAATATTTTGGACCTATTGCTTGAGAAACAGGAATCCAAAACACTATTTTTATAGCATTAGGTGCTTAGTTGCTCAATTGTGTCTGACTCTGCAACCCCATGGACTGTAGACTGCCAGGTTCCTCCATCCATGGGGATTCTCCAGGCAAGAATGTTGGAGTGGGTTGCCATGCCCTCCTCGAGGGGTTGTTTCCAACCCAGGGATCAAATCCAGGTCTCCTGCACTGCAGACAGAATCTTTACTGTCTGAGCAATCAAGGAAGCCCCTTTTATAACATTATATGCACTCAAAATATCCAGAAGTATGTTTTAGAATGTGAGCATTCATAAGCAGTTCAAGTAGTGTGATGCAATCTGATGTTTAAGAGTGAAGTTGTAAGAAGGATGTTATTGTTATTTTGTTTTGGTTCACTAGCAAATTCATGTCTGACTCTGTGACCCCATGAACTTTTGAACAAAAAAGGATAGGAATGGGAGAATTTAATTCATATTGTATCTACTACTGTGGACAAAAGTCCTTTAGAAGAAATGGTGTAGCCCTCATAGTCAACAAGAGAGTCCAAAATGCAGTACTTGGGCACAATCTCAAAAATGACAGAAAGATATTAGTTCATTTCCAAAGCAAACCATTCAACATCACAATAATGTTGTCTATGTTCCAACCATGGATGCTGAAGCTGAAGTTGATCAGCTCTATGAAGACCTACAAGATTTTCTAGAACTAACATCCAAAAAAGATGTTTTTACATCACAGGGGACTGGAATGCAAAAGTAGGATGTCAAGAAATACCTGGAGTAACAGTCAAGTTTGCCCTTGGAGTACACAATGAAGCAGGGCAAAAGTTAACAGAATTTTCCAAGAGAACAAACTGGTCATAGCAAACACCCTCTTCCAACAACACAAGAGATAGCTCTACACATGGACATCATGAGATGGTTGATACTGAAATCAGATTGATTATATTCTTTGCAACCAAAGATGAAGAAACTCTATACAGTCAGCCAAAACAAGACCTGGAACTTACTGTGGCTCAGAGCATCAGCTCCTATTGCAAAATTCAGGCTTAAATTGAAGAAAATAGGGAAAACCACTAGGCCATTCAGATAAGAAGTATATATTAGCGAATATTAAATGTGTCCCAACAAAGAAAACCTTCCACTATTGTCTACTGGTTCCAGTCTCTATCATTACATTCTTCAGACATATTTCTATAATTTCTTTTGAAGATTTTTTTATCATTACTTTTTCAATTATGTTAAGCAGTCATCTCAGGAAGTTTCACTACCAAGAGTAAAATTTATATTGACCTATTTCAATTTCAAATAGTAGGCTATAAGAGCTGGGAGAGACCTTAATGATCATCTATGTTAACCCTGTCATTTCAAAGATGAGGAAACTTAAATTTAGAGAATAAAAGTTAAAGCCCAAAGACACACAGAACCTACTCAAGTTTCTTGATTCCTAGTCAGATGATATTTAATTTTTACACAGAGTGCCTAACTTTACAAATCATGATTGAGCAGAAATGTATTATATTTCTAGAGTGTTCATTTTAGCTGTATTTCTCTTCACAAAAATATGATTATTGCTTTACATAGAGATCTTATTTAACATTCTAAACTCCACAAATTGAAAACTGATTTTTCTGTTTATCTTGATTGTGGGAAAGGAAGACAATATTTAAAAATTCATATATGCAACAAAAAGCAATAAAATTGCTAATATTTTCATGGCTGATTTTACTTTAAAATGTTTAGTTATTATAAAAATCTTAATAATGCTGGCTCCAAAATAGAAAGGAAATCTTTTCTGTTGCTCAGAAGAGACAGCAGTCATTTAAATACCGAAAAGAAACATATTTTAAAACTTCTCTATAACTCGAGTTATAATAAAATTTTTTGATGTGAGAAAGGATACTTTTGAAAATGAAAAAGGGTGCTAGTAGTAATTATGCTGGATCTATCCTAGTAAATCGGGATGTGTGGTTATTCCTCTCATGAAAGTATTAGCAGACTTTCTGCAAATCCTGTTGTCACCAAAAGGAATCCCTCATTCATCCTGACCACCTATAGCCTACGGGCATTTCTCTTCTTTACCTCAAGTCACTTGGTTTCTTTCTGTCTGTCTGTTTACCTCTCTCTCTCCCCACATATTGCATTCTCCACAGTGGCTAGAATAGTACCTTTGTATTCACTGGTGTCCAATAAGTGATGTCTCAATTTGATTACTTTGGAGTCAATCATACACAGATGGCTAGTGTGCACACTCAATCACTCAGTTGTGTCCGACTCCTTGCGACCCCGTAGACTGTAGTAACTCTCTCCATGAGATGCTCCAGGCAAGAATACTGGAGTGGGTTGCCATTTCCTCCTCCAGGGGATCTTCCCGATCCAGGGATTGAACCTGAGTCTCTTGCATCTCCTTCATTGGCAGGCAGGTTATCAGAGAGCCACCTGGGAAGCCTAGACTTCAACCTAAAAATAACACATATATCAAGTCAAGCCAAACTCTAAGTCTTGTTTTCTATATTTTGTTACCAAGCACAGAGATATATGATGCAGAGAAGTGATAACCAAGTTTCACTGCTATACACATATTAAGTGGCTTCAAAATAATTTTCTGAAAAGGTAAAATATACATGTATATGCCTCAATCGTTTCTTACTTACATTTTAGATTTTTATATAAATATTAAAAATCTATACACATATTAAGTGGCTTCAAAACCATTTGCTGAAAAGATAAAATATACGTTATATGACTCAATTGTTTCTTACTTACATTTTAGACTTTTATATAAAGAATTCAGAGGAGTTATAGACATTTGATAACAAAGAACATTCATTAGCTTTCTATTCTTTTCTTTCAACCCAAGCTAATCCTCCTAATAGCTAATGATTCTTCTAATTCCATTACAAGCTCAGGGAATATTGATCCCAATGTAAATATGGAGGAAAATAAGAAATGAATAAAATCAAAAGGAAAAGCCTATGCAAATTCTTCTTCTCACTATCTCCTTGCATGCAACGTAATGCTTGTTAATACTTAAGAGTAATCAGCATCTCTGTCTACCTGGTTCTACTATGACAAGACTGATTAGAATATCAGTCCATGGTAATAAAATCAATGTGTGCAGTATTGGTACTGAAGCATTAATATCACAACACCACTTCACAGTCTTCCTACATGGAGTATAAGTTAATGTCAACTGTAATTTCAACCTAAAGATTCAGAAAATCCTATAGCTTAGGTGATAATATTTTCTGCTGTTTTCAAATACCAGAAACAATTTGGAATCTACTGTCCTTGGAAATGCTTATTCCATATGATAGAAAGGGTGAAAATGGCTCCAAGGTATAGAAAAACCATCAAGCTCTGGGATCAATTTTGTTAACTATCCTAGTCCCTAATTAGGCTAATTCAAGAATTCATAATGCTTGCCAGTAGACAACAGTTATGAACAGTTACAGTTGAAAAAAACCAAAGAGATGTAATAAATATTGAGCAGATTCCATTTTATATACTTTCATGTATTATTTCATTTTAGGCTAAAATGACTCTGACAGATATTATAATTTTTGTTACTGAGATGGAGAAAACTTGACTGACAATGTTTATCATGTATACTATCATGTAATAATTGAATCGCTAGTCTATGTCTGACGCAGGATACAGCATGCTTGGGGCTGGTGCATGGGGATGACCCACAGAGATGTTATGGGGAGGAAGGTGGGAGGGGGGTTCCTGTTTGGGAACACATGTAAGAATTAAAGATTTTAAAATTAAAAAAATAAAAAACTATTAAAAAAATTAAAATAAAAAAAAATAAATAAAAGTTTCCCTCAGTGTCTACCATTTACCATAGTGGCAAAACTATGATTTGAACTTAGGTTCTTTTCTAACTCCAAGAATGCTTTCCAATATAACAGAGAGTTGTGAATTCTAACCACAGGCAAAGCATATTTTGAAATTACTTTTAGGTCCTTATGGGCTTCCCTCGTGGCTCAGCTGGTAAAGAATCCACCTGCAATGCAGGAGACCTGGGTTGGGAAGATCCCCTGGAGAAGGGAAAGGCTACCCACTCCAGTATTCTGGTCTGGAGAATTCCATGGACTGTATAGTCCATGGGGTCGCAAAGAGCTGTACACAACTGAGTGACTTTCACTTAGTTCTTTATATTTTAACAATATCAACTTTATTAGTTCATTCACAATGTGAGGACATGTGTTAGGGTATCTAGGGTAGTTGAAAAAAAATAACCTTGGAAGTTGAAGCCTTGTCTGACTCTGGGCAAGTTACTTAAAGACATTATCAGTTATTCTCATCTTTAAAACAGAATTATAATAACTGTTTCTCAGAGTTGGGAAGACTAAATGATAAAAGTGTCTGGTATAATATGTTATTAATCATAAGATACTGTTTACATATGGGATATTTGCTGTTGTTTACATATCAGTAGATATTACATACTGCTATGCTTTCCATGTCAAACCTCGTAATACAAATCTGTACCTCTCTCTTAGGAGAAGAGAAGGTATCAGAAATTCAAAAAAAGATATTAGAGATAATTTTATCTAAATATTTTCTTAGAATGAGTTTGGAAGTTTACCTTCCTCTGCAATTTTTTGGAAGAGTTTGAGTAGGATAGGTGTTAGCTCTTCTCGAAATTTTTGGTAGAATTCAGCTGTGAAGCTGTCTGGACCTGGGCTTTTGTTTGCTGGAAGATTTCTGATTACAGTTTCAATTTCTGTGCTTCTGATGGGGCTATTAAGATTTTCTATTTCTTCCTGGTTCAGTTTTGGAAACTTGTACTTTTCTAAGAATTTTTCCATTTATTTCAGGTTGTCCATTTTATTGGATATAATTGCTGATAGTAGTCTCTTATGATCTTTTGTATTTCTGTGTTGTCTGTTGTGATCTTTCCATTTTCATTTCTAATTTTATTGATTTGATTATTCTCCCTTTGTTTCTTGACGAGTCTGGCTAATGGTCTGTCAATTTTATTTATCCTTTCAAAGAACCAGCTTTTGGCTTTGTTGATTTTTGCTATGGTCCCTCTTGTTTCTTTTGCATTTATTCCTGCCCTAATTTTTAAGATTTCTTTCCTTCTACTAACCCTGGAGTTCTTCATTTCTTCCTTTTCTAGTTGCTTTAGGTGTAGAGTTAGGTTATCTGTTTGACTTTTTCCTTGTTTCTTGAGGTATGCCTGTATTGCTATGAACTTTCCCCTTAGCACTGCTTTTACAGTGTCCCACAGGTTTTGGGTTGTTGTGTTTCCATTTTCATTAGTTTCTATGCATATTATTATTTCTTTTTTTGATTTATTCTGTGATTTGTTGGTTATTCAGAAGCATGTTGTTCAGCCTCCATATGTTGGAATTTTTAATAGTTTTTCTCCTGTGATTGAGATCTAATCTTACTGCATTGTGGTCAGAAAAGATGCTTGGAATGATTTCAATTTTTTTGAATTTACCAAGGCTAGATTTATGGCCCAGGATGTGATCTATCCTGGAGAAGGTTCCATGTGCATTTGAGAAAAAGGTGAAATTCATTGTTTTGGGGTGAAATGTCCTATAGATAACAATTAGGTCTAACTGGTCTATTGTGTCATTTAAAGTTTGTGTTTCCTTGTTAATTTTCTGTTTAGTTGATCTGTCCATAGGTGTGAGTGGGGTATTAAAGTCTCCCACTATTATTGTGTTATTGTTAATTTCCCCTTTCATAATTGTTAACATTTGTCTTACATATTGTGGTGCTCCTATGTTGGGTGCATATATATTTATAATTTTTATATCTTCTTCTTGGATTGATCCTTTGTTCATTATGTGGTGTCCTTCTTTGTCTCTTTTCACAGCCTTTGTTTGAGGCCACCATCACCCTAATACCAAAACCTGACAAAGATGCCACACAAAAAGAAAACTACAGGCCAATATCACTGATGAACATAGATGCAAAAATCCTTAACAAAATTCTAGCAATCAGAATCCAACAACACATTAAAAAGATCATACACCATGACCAAGTGGGCTTTATCCCAGGGATGCAAGGATTCTTCAACATCCACAAATCAATCAATGTAATTCACCACATTAACAAATTGAAAAATAAAAGCCATATGATTATCTCAATAGATGCAGAGAAGACCTTTGACAAAATTCAACATCCATTTATGATAAAAACTCTCCAGAAAGCAGGAATAGAAGGAACATACCTCAACATAATAAAAGCTATATATGACAAACCCACAGCAAACATCCTCAATGGTGAAAAATTGAAAGCATTTCCCCTAAAGTCAGGAACAAGACAAGGGTGCCCACTTTCACCACTGCTATTCAACAGAGTGCTGGAAGTATTGGCCACAGCAATCAGAGCAGAAAAAGAAATAAAAGGAATCCAAACTGGAAAAGAAGAAGTAAAACTCTCATTGGTTGCAGATGACATGATCCTCTACATAGAAAACTCTAAAGACTCCACCAGAAAATTACTAGATCTAATCACTGAATATAGTAAAGTTGCAATTATAAAATCAACACACAGAAATCCCTGCATTCCTATGCACTAATAATGAGAAAATGGAAAGAGAAATTAAGGAAACAATTCACCATTGCAATGAAAAGAATAAAATACTTAGGAATATATCTACCTAAAAAACCAAAAGCCTATATATGCTTCTAAGTCGCTTCAGTCATGTCCTACTCTCTGTGACCCCGTAGACGGCAGCCCACTAGGCTCCTCTGTCCCTGGGATTCTCCAGGCAAGAATACTGGTGTGGGTTGCCATTTCCTTCTCCAATGCATGAAAGTGAAAAGGGAAAGTGAAGTCGCTCAGCCGTGTCCAACTCTTCGCGATCCCATGGACTGCAGCCTACCAGGCTCCTCCATCCATGGGATTTTCCAGGCAAGAGTACTGGAGTTGGTTGCCATTGCCTTCTCCATAGAAAACTAAAAAACACTGGTGAAAGAAATCAAAGAGGACACTAATTAATGGAGAAATATACCATGTTCATAGATTGGAAGAATCAATATAGTGAAAATGAGTACACTACCCAAAGCAATCTATAGATTCAATGCAATCCCTATCAAGCTACCAATGGTATTTTTCACAGAGCTAGAACAAATAATTTCACAATTTGTATGGAAATACAAAAAATCTTGAATAGCCAAAGCAATCTTGAGAAAGGAGAATGGAACTGGAGAAATAAATCTGCCTGACTTCAGACTCTACTATAAAGCCACAGTCATCAAGACAGTATGGTACTGGCACAAAGACAGAAATATAGATCAATGGAACAAAATAGAAAGCCCAGAGATAAATCCATGCACCTATGGACACCTCATCTTTGACAAAGGAGGCAAGAATATGCAATGGAGTAAAGACAATCTCTTTAACAAGTGGTGCTGGGAAAACTGGTCAACCACTTGTAAAAGAATGAAACTAGAACACTTGCTAAAACCATACACAAAAATAAAGTCAAAATGGATTAAAGATCTAAATGTAAGACCAGAAACTATAAAACTCCTAGAGGAGAACATAGGCAAAACACTCTCCAACATAAATCACAGCAGGATCCTCTATGACCCACCTCCCAGAATATTGGAAATAAAAGCAAAAATAAACCTAATTAAAATTAAAAGCTTCTCCACAACAAAGGAAACTACAAGCAAGGTGAAAAGACAGCCTTCAAAATGGGAGAAAATAATAGCAAATGAAGCAACTGACAAACAACTAATCTCAAAAATATAGAAGCAACTCCTGCAGCTCAATTCCAGAAAAATAAATGACCCCCCCCCCCCAAAAAAAGGGCCAGAGAACTAAATAGACATTTCTCCAAATAAGACATACAGATGGCTAACAAACACATGAAAAGATGCTCAACATCATTCATTATCAGAGAAATGCAAATCAAGACCACAATTAGGTACCATTTCATGCCAGTCAGAATGGCTGCGATCCAAAAGTCTACAAGCAATAAATGCTGGAGAGGGTGTGGAGAAAAGGGAACCCTCTTATACTGTTGGTGGGAATGCAAACTGGTGCAGCCACTATGGAGAAAAGTGTGGAGATTCCTTTAAAAACTGGAAATAGAACTACGTTATGACCCATCAATCCCACTGCTGGGCATACACACTGAGAAAACCAGGATTGAAAGAGACACATGTACCCCAATGTTCATCGTAGCACTGTTTATAATAGCCAGGACATGGAAGCAACCTAGATGTCCATCAGCAGATGAATGGATAAGAAAGCTGTGGTACATATACACAATGGAGTATTACTCCGACATTAAAAAAAAATACATTTGAATCAGTTCTACTGAGGTGGATGAAACTGGAGCCGATTATAGAGTGAAGTAAGCCAGAAAGAAAAACACCAGTACAGTATACTAACACATATATACGGAATTTAGAAAAATGGTAATGATAAACCTGTATGCGAGACAGCAAAAGAGACACAGATGTATAGAACAGTCTTTTGAACTCTGTGGGAGAGGGAGAGGGTGGGATGATTTGGGAGAATGGCATTGAAACATGTATAATATCATATAAGAAATAAATTGCCAGTCCAGGTTCGATGCAGGATACAGGATGCTTGGGGCTGGTGCACTGGGATGACCCAGAGGGATGGTATGGGGAGGGAGGTGGAAGGGTGGTTCAGAATGGGGAACATGTGTATACCTGTGGCAGATTCATGTTGATGTATGGCAAAACCAATACAATATTGCAAAGTAATTAGCCTCCAATTAAAATAAATAAATTTTAAAAAAGTTACTAAAGAAAGAGACAAAAAATATATTTTCTTTATTTTGATTACACATTTATTTAATGAGTCAGTCTTGCCAGCATGAGTAGCTCACTGAGGATCATACATATTAGATTTTAACTTACAGCATCTATCAATTGTGAACACATGTAGGTTTAGGTAGTTATTACTCAATGATTTTGTGAGGAAATGGGACATTATTAATTGGAAAATATCCATTTGTGTTCATTTATTTAAAACTTGGCAGGGAATCAACCATTATTCTCCTTCAACCTTCTTCCTATTCAGAACTTAAGAACTTTCACTTGACAAAACATCTAGATGGATGAGTGAGAAAATTAAGCACTTTGAATAAAAGGCAGGGCTCAGACAGGCAGAGGTGATATTCTGTTTTCACACTGCACTGCAAATAGGTTCCAATCTAACCATGACAACTTTAAGCATAAGGAGAAAAAATAATGGCTAGTAGCAATAAAAATACATTAAATACATTCCTGCTCCTCTGGGGAAATTGGTTAGAGATTAAACCATACTTTATACCATCGGTTAAATAATTTTTGTCTTTAGGAATGTGCAGCATTTTTTTCCCTATGATTGTACAATGCTGAAGGCAAATTATGTTGAGTGTTGATCCCCATTCTGATATATTTGGTATATCCCATTAGCACCTCTGCAGGTACTTTGAAAAGCATTCTTTAACTCAGTGTTTTAAGTATTTATGTGGCTATTTTGCAACTTAACTATACATTACTTAAGTCAGAGGATTGCTTTCTACTCTTAGCAATTGAAACTATTTTCAGTACATTGCTAAAAAAATAAATATGAGGTTGGTATTGAAGGGGATCAGGATATGTAATTCCAAAAACTCCCACTTTGTCAAGTAGATTATTTTGAGTTGAAGGGAGTTATGACCTAGCAGACTCAAGAAAGACTTTTATCTTTCACTGTCTAAAAGAATTTAGTTGTGGGCCTGGCCCAGAAAGAGAGTTATTACCAGACATAACTTTTTATCTGAAAGATCTATTTGCAAATGTCTGGTTACCTAACATCTACTCGTTTGGTCATCCTGTGAATTGCCCTCTTGCCCTTTGAAGCCCCAAATCCCAATCCCATTCCTTAGCTCAGGATGGTAAGTAAGCCTCAATTTTCTATCTTTGGGTTTCATATCTTCATGGGACTCCCACACATCTGAAATTAAATTTATTTTTCTCTTGTTAATCTGTCTTATGTTGTTTAATTACTAGAACAGCAAAGAACCTAGAAGAGTATAAGGAAAAATTTCCTTTTGGCATGCTCAGCAGATATTTACTTCTTCGCTTGCATGCTTGCTTTTAACTTATGACCCTTTTCTCATTTCTATTTTCTATGATCTCTGAGCCCAAGGAAAATGATCTATGTAAATGAACTACATCACCTGGGCTCTCTCCATGTGGTTTCCCTTATGTTTCAGTCAATGGGAGGTGCCAAAACAGAGCAGAAGACAGGCAAAGAGAAAAATCAGTATCTTTATTCCACCCTACTTCACCTTCTGATTCCCCTGTACCATCTGCCTAGCTGAGTGGAGGAGCAGTCTGCATTCCTTTGCAGTCACAATTCTTACTGAGTAGTCTCTTCCACAACTTCATCTCTTCCCCCCTTCAAAACTGTGCAATAAGTCATTTGTAAAACAGAATGATTTATAAATTAAATGCAGTTAACTCTACCAACAATTAAAGATTGCAGGCAGGAGGAGAAGGGGATGACAGAGAATGAGATGTAGGATGGCATCACTGACTCAATGGACATGAATTTGAACAAACAGTGGGAGATAGTGAAGGACAAGGTAGCCTGGCATGCTGCAGTCCATGGGGTCCCAAAGAGCTGGACACAACTTAGAGACTGAATAACAACTGCTAAATAATTAAGTTAGTAACAATATTTTAATATGACAAATGTTTACTGTGATTAACTATTTCATTCCAATATGATGCTGTGAATATATTACTGAAACTTTATGCAATTTTCTGGTCCTTCCTTCTTTTAGAATTTTATGTGAAAGACATCACCATCTTGCAGGAGATCAGATAAAACACCTGGGAGCCATGTGAAATCCTTATCTATCCTTCCCAAGCATGCAAATCGAACCAGTTACCTCAGCCTTTAATACCACTATAACATAAATGACTATTTATATTATGACTAATAGCAAATGACTATTTTCTTTTTTTAAACAAATTGGGACAGTGAATCAACCTAATTTTTCTTTCTTTAATTTGTCTCACTCCAATTACCCTCCATTTTGAATCCCATGTCTTTGTTATAACATGCAAACCTGACCATATCATTTTTCTTCAAACTCTCAAGTTGTGTGTGTGCTCAGTTGTGTCCAATCTTTGTGAGCTCATAGACTATAGCCTGCCAGGCTCCTCTGTCCATGGAATTTTCCAGACAAGGATCTGGAGTGGGTTGCCATATCCTTCATGAGGGGATCTTCTGGACACAGGGATGGAACCCGCGGCTTTTGGGTCTCCTGCATTGGCAAACAGATTCTTACCACCACACTACCTGAGAAGCCCTCAAACTCTCTAATGACCTTTATAGCCCCTTTGATAAAGTCAGCACCCTTTGCACAGTTTAGAAGGACTCCTGTGAACTGGCATCTCTTTGGAATCCACTTCAACCATAAGCAGCCATCATTTTACAATCAGTTGTTTGATCCTTCTACCATTTGACTGCATTCAGATTTCTCAGGAGGCAGGTCAAGCGGTCTGGTATTCCTATCTCTTTAAGAATTTTCCTCTCTGATTCATTTATTTCTACCATTCTATCTTTATTGTAAAGTAATTAACCTCCAATTAAAATAAATAAATTTATATTAAAAATAAATAGACACAATAAATAAATTAATAAATCAAATAAATTAAAGTTAAAAAAAAAGAATTTTCCACAGTTTGTTTTGATCCACACAGTCAAAGGCTTTGGCATAGTCAATTAAGCAGAAGTAAATGTTTTTCTGCAACTCTCTTGCTTTATCGATGATCCAACAGATGTTGGCAATTTGATCTCTGGTCCCTCTGCCTTTTTTAAATTCAGCTTGAACGTCTGGAAGTTCATGGTTCACAGACTAACATAATACTATCTTATATTTTCAGTAAAAAAAAAAAAGGGGGTTGGATAATGCAGTGAAAAAATACTGTGTTGAATTATAATATACTATTCAAAGTGCAATTTCCAAACACAAGTGTTTCTAAATCTTCTAGAATTATATTTTAATAAAAATAAAAATATTTTAATAAATAAAATTATATTAATAACAAAATTATATTTTCATAAACATATTTTATTAGAAATAAAATTATATTTTAATATATTATAAATATATATATATAAAGCACCTACATTTTTGGTTGAAAATAAAAAAGTTCTCTTTGAAAATAGCCTGGCAGGATATACAAAAAAAAAATTTACCAGGTGTATCTTTAGGTGGCAAGATAGCAAATATACTTAATTGAATTTAAAATTTAAATGAGTTTAAAATTTAATTTAAAAAATCTTTAAAGTTATATATAAATCTTAATTTTGTGGAATAAATATGGCTTATCTGTTTATTAAAAAGCTTAAACTCTTTCAAATCAAAAATCAGATGTTTCCATGTCACTATAAATTTACAAGATTCTGTGAACTAAAGCAAATTTATTGAAATAATAGGTAAAGAGAGCAAAGAAATTTTTTAGCATTTTTCAAATCAGCTTGGTTTTTTCAAATGTAAAACAGATGAAATATTATGCCACAGTGTACCAGTTTTTTTTTTCACATATCATCACAACAAATAAATTCACTTTTAGTCATCCTGAATACTCATTTATGCCATTTAAACTATCCTGATATGATTACTGTGTGAACAGGTTACCATTGATGTATGTAGAGATATTTTAAATTTGACATATGTAAACATGATGCTATTTCTCTATATAAAATAGTCAAATTTTCTTTCATTTCATTGAAAGCATATATGGGAAGAGTATCATCTTCTCTAAAGTAAATCTATTCTTTCCTATTTTTACTTAGGCTTCTACGTACCTTTGGGAATGACTGCTATGAAGGAAAATTTATTATTGTTGTTATCATTATTATTGATTATTAATTAAAGCCATATATTTGCCAGACTTTCATGCTCTCAACATTGATCTTTCACAGTAAATTATGTCTTTGAAGCAATATTTTATGTTACTATGTCTAATATGTAGTTATGATGACAAATGGGTTTGCCAGCTTCTTTTATTTTATAATTATAGTAAGTACATTAAAATATGAACTTGCTTTCCTTATTAAATTGATTTACAGATAATTTCTAAATTGGTACTAACTTGTAAAACCTGAATAAAGCATTATGGACTTAAAATTAAATGCTTAGAGTTGATAAAAATTGACCTATTTCACTAATAATCTCAGTATTTATATCATATTGTACATGAAATTGTTGCTAAAATTAAGGCCCAAGACTATGTCAATTATTAATACTATCAGTAAAACTGAAAACAAAGGAAACTTTTAACTTAATAGTATATGTAAAAGAATGTTGAAGGATGAACCTGAATTAGAAAGCACTAAGCAAGTCCATCTATAAAGAGCAATGTATGTTTCAAAGAAGCTAACTGAACTAATGTTTCCTTAGAGAAACAGTATATTCTAGCTCTAAACACATTTTCAAACCACATCTGATTTTCAATCTTACATTTGCAAACCAAAGTCTTTTCAAGGCTCACATACTAAGAATCAGTATAGATCTTATAATTCAAGAATGAGGGGAAAACTGAAAAGAATACACAGGAATCAACAAGTCAACTAGCAGTGCTGCCAACCCTAATATATAAAAAGCCTCATCACACCTCTGGGCCTGACTGTTTAAGTTGTGATTCGAGTAGTAAGCAGATCTTTTGCTGCTTTTTAAGGAGTCACTGAATCCCATCCTTGTAATAAGCAAACACAGAAAACATACAAGAGTCCACATATGCTAATATTTTATCTCTAGCACTACTCCATTTCCTGCCATGATTTTAAAATGGCATTAAAAACAAACTTGGAAATGTGAAAGGGTTACACTGACAATTTATTAACTAAGGGATAATTATTTGATAACCTTTGGTTCCTGGACATATAGATACTCATGTGATTATGCTAAGTTGCTTCAGTCGTGTCCGACTCTGTGTGATCCATGGACTGTGGCCTGCCAGGCTTAGCCATTCATGAGATTCTCCAGGCAAGAACACTGCAGTGGGGTGCTGGCTCTCCTCCAACAGGTAGGTATTCAGTTCAGTTCAGTCGCTCAGTCGTGCCCGACTCTTTGCAACCCCATGAATCGCAGCACGCCAGGCCTCCCTGTCCATCACCATCTCCCGGAGTTCACTCAGACTCACGTCCATCGAGTCCCTGATGCCATCCAGCCATCTCATCCTCTGTTGTCCCCTTCTCCTCCTGCCCCCAATCGCTCTCAGCATCAGAGTCTTTTCCAGTGAGTCAACTCTTCTCATGAGGTGGCCAAAGTACTGGAGTTTCAGCTTTAGCATCATTCCTTCCAAAGAAATCCCAGGGCTGATCTCCTTCAGAACGGACTGGTTGGATCTCCTTGCAGTCCAAGGGACTCTCAAGAGTCTTTTCCAACACCACAGTTCAAAAGCATCAATTCTTCAGCGCTCAGCCTTCTTCACAGTCCAACTCTCACATCCATGCATGACCACAGGAAAAACCATAGCCTTGACTAGACGGACCTTAGTCGGCAAAGTAATGTCTCTGCTTTTCAATATGCTATCTAGGTTGGTCATAACTTTTCTTCCAAGGAGTAAGCGTCTTTTAATTTCATGGCTGCAATCACCATCTGCAGTGATTTGGGAGCCCCCAAAAATAAAGTCTGACACTGTTTCCACTGTTTCCCCATCTATTTCTCAGGTAGCTATTACCAGTCTCTAACCCTGTGCTTTTACCATCAGCATAGTGTGTGGTAGGGGCCATGCTTGGCATTCTGGTGAGATGCTTGTGGTGTTAAAGGAATTATTCTAAGACCTAAAATCACCTTATTTAATTTGAAAATAACTTTCTAAGTCAACATTTGACTACATAAGTATCAGAGTGTGACATGATAGATTATTACTTTTATTAGTGTACTAATCAAGGTTCTCCAGAAAAACAGAAAAAATATATATGTCATATAGGTCATTGCTCATGCCATCCTGAAGGGCTTAAAAGTCTGACAAGGTTTGTCCATAATCTAACAGAAGGCATTTAATGGTTGTCTACTTTGCCAACAACTTTTTACATGTATTTTGTTTGAATTCTGCTCCAAACCTTTGACCTAGATGCTATTATTCCTACTTTACCAAAGATGATAAAAACTTACATTTGTTTAATTCTACTAAACTTTTGTGAGCTTACTGATATTAAAATTCTTATCATTATAAAATGCCATACTGCAGTTACAGTACAAATATGATGTTTATAAATAAGATATTTGATGAGTTTTAATAATAAACTAGTTATGATTAAAATTCCAGAAAGATGCTAGTTCTTCTTTCACAATAATCTAAACATGCATTTAAGATTTTGATAGATTCAGTCATCACAGTAATGAGTCCAATATTATGTTCAAGAATAGCCAAATATGTTTGTGTTGATTCTGTAGGAAAAATGCTATGTGGTAATAAATTATGATTAAATAATTTCAGATTAATTTCTATTAAATAAGTATTCAGGTTGGGCCATAATGAAGACTGAGTGCTGAAAAGCTTATGCTTTCAAATAGTGGTACCGGAGAAGACTCTTGAGAGTCCCTTGGACAGCAAGGAGATCAAACCAGTCAATCCTAAAGAAATCAACTCTGAATATTCGTTGAAAGGACTGATGCTGAAGCTGAAGCTCCAATACTTTGACCACCTGATAGAAAGAGTCAACTCACTGGAAAAGACACTGATCCTAGGAAAGATTGAGGGCAGGAGGAGAAGGGAGCACAGAGATGAGATGGTGGGTGGCATCATCGACTCAATGAACATGTGCTCGAGCAAACTCCAGAAGACAGTGAAGGACGAGGAAGACTGGCATGCTGCAGTCCACGGAGTCACAAAGAGTTAGACATGACTTAGCAACTGAACATTAACAACACCACTGCAGTGTGTATGGGAAGGAGGAAGTTTCAAAGAAACAGATAGTTTTGATAGCTGGGATAATGTGATGAGATTAAGGAGA
This sequence comes from Budorcas taxicolor, assembly GCF_023091745.1. Classification (NCBI taxonomy): domain Eukaryota; kingdom Metazoa; phylum Chordata; class Mammalia; order Artiodactyla; family Bovidae; genus Budorcas; species Budorcas taxicolor. The sequence continues at coordinate 27,199,735 of NC_068918.1, forward strand.
ATATTTTCTCTAAAATTTAGATGATTAGCAATGAAATTCCTCACAGATTTATGGTGATGATCAAGTATAAGTGCTTTAGAATAATGCATGGAGCATGTCAAGAGCTTAAGACATGTTAGCAAGTATTATAATATGTGAAATTGTAATGTTCTTTGTAAGAAAAAATGTCTGATATTTGTAACTAATATATGAATTGTCCATTATAACTCTAAACAATTGCTCTAAATAATTGCTTAGTGTTGTTAGATTGCTTTCTAATGGATAATTTAGCTGATCACCAAGCACTGTGTGTTTTGGAATTAGCATTAACTAGAATTGGGTCTAAAACTTAGCTGTGCCATTTACCAGTTGGGTAATCCTGGGTGCTTTTTTAAACTTTTCTGAATATCAGTGTGATCATCCTATCTATAGTGGAAATTATCACTACTATACAGTCACCCTGAAAGAATGAAAGTAATAGGATGTTACAGTGCCAGTGAAGTGCCCTGGGATCTCAAAAGTGATAGCTGTTTGTAAATAATGAAAATAGCAAAAACATCTAATCTCTAGTGGAAGTGCAGTACACTCATTTGTTAAATAAGTAAGGATACTTTTCAACCTGAATATAAGCTAGTGAAAAATATTATCTATGCATTGTACTTATTTGTATTTCCCACAGCAGCAACCAGAGAGAGAGAAACCCATAAGAGCTTTTGATAAACACTTGTTAAAATGTTTTTTACTTAAGACATTTCTCTATGATCTGGCACAGCACTTCACAATTTCCCCACAGAGTATTGGATTCAAGAGACCATAGAGGTATAGTCTCCTAGCTGAATCTCAACCAGTAGAGGAAATCAACCTCCAATACTTTTTTATGTGATTTGCAAAGTGCTGGTTGAATGTTTTCATAATTATGAACTACTCCTCCTCAGTCTGTTATTCCTTTTTTTTTTTTTTGAAGAAATCACTCTATTTCTTAAAAATTGTTAATGTATTTGGCAAAAATCTGATCCCCCTGTAAGTACTTGCATTCGTCCAAAAACATCACTTTGTGCACAGTATCTCTATTATGAAGGCTACCACACTGCATTAAGGCTTCTTCTTCTCACATGTCTTCCTTCCTTTAGAGTATTTTTAAGCTAAAACCCTGGCACAGCTCCATTTCAGTTCCCAAACCACACAAAGTACCTGACATGCAATAGATATTTACTAAGTTTATGGAATGACTGAACAAAGAATCATTCTTTCTGAAGCCGCATGTAATAAACTCCTTGGTTAGCATGATAGATAGCAAAATATATTATTTAATTGTTCTCTTTTAAAATATCATTTTCAGTGGCTGCTAAAATATGACTTAAACATTTATTTCAACTAGCATTCTTCCCATATCTCTTACTTTTATTATCTACTCTTATTTTTTGAGTGACAAAATTTTAATAAAAACAGATCAAGAAAATTTGTTGAATGAATTGAGAATGATCACCTTAAGTTCTATGTTCCTTCTTCATACTGCTGTATATTTTCAGGAAATGCAAGCTTTTTCTGTCTCATTTATAACAGCAGAATCACAGTGATGCTTTGAAAAAGTAATAAAACTCTTCTTGAAACAACAAAACCCTCATAGTTTTTTTTTTTTTCTATTAGCATAAATATCTAAGCAATTTTCTGGCAGCAAAGAAAAAATTGAGTAAATATTTAGGGTTCAATTTTGGTTTGTTTTCCTTTTCTGTTACTACTTCAGTCAATAATATAAAAAGCAATAGTAAGAATACCTTACAGATTACAATGATTAAATGAATTAGTACTTGAAAATGTCACTTGGCACATTATAAGTTGTATATACAAAAGTTAACAAGCACGAAATCAACAAAATACTTGTTGTAGGATATATGCAAAAGCATATTGTGTACATAAACTTGATTATTTTCAAGTAATTGGAGAGACTGTTTTCACTTATACACTCATGACTATCTAATAGATATTAGATAGTTTATATATTAGGTATTTACTACCTAATAGATAACTTTCTTTTAAATCCATGTACTTATTTCTTTATGAGTTTGCTTTAACATCAATACAAATATTGGAAAAATCAATGTTAATTTATTTTATTAACAAGATCAAGAAAAAAATCACATGATTATATTAATTGATACAGGAAAAGTAAATGATAAAATTCAATATTTATTCACAATAGGATTCTCAGAAAAACAGGAATAGAGGTGAACATGTCCACATGATAAAATCACCTGGAAAAAAATCTACTATTAACATTATTATAAATAATGAGAGAGTGAATGCTTCCCCACTAGCATTGAGAATAAGCCAAATATGTCCTTTCACCATTCATTCACTGTAAGGCTTGAGTTCTAGGGTGAAAAGCCAAGAAGAGGAAATAGAAGTCATAAAGATCAGAAAGAAAGAAAGCTCTCCACTGAGAAAATGATTATTTGTGTAGAAATATAAAAATCGACTATATTTCTGTATACTACCAAGGAAAACATAGATGCTGAAATTAAAAACATCACACTATCTACAGTCACTCAAAAAATGAAATGGTTATATGTGAATCTAATAGGAGGCAGAGAATGACAAGGAAGACTGGTGTGCACAGTTCATAGTATTGCAAAGAGTTGGACATGACTTAGTGACAGAACAACAAGTAATACATATGTAGAACTTAGAATGGGAAAGACTAGAGATCTCTTCAAGAAAATCAGGGAAACCAAGGGAACATTTCATGCAAAGATGGGCACAATAAAGGACAGAAATGGTATGGACCTAGCAGGAGCAGAAGATACAAAGAAGAGGTGGCAAGAATACACAGAAGAAATATACAAAAAGATCTTAATGACCCAGATAACCACGATGGTGTGATCACTCACCTAGAGCCGAACATCCTGGAATGCAAAGTCAAGTGGGCCTTAGGAAACATCACTACGAACAAAGCTAGTGGAGGTGATGGGATTCCAGTTGAGCTATTTCAAATCCTAAATGATGATCCTGTTAAAATGCTGCATTCAATATGCCAACAAATTTGGAGAACTCAGCAGCGGCCACAGGACTGGAAAAGGTCAGTTTTCATTCCAGTCCCAAAGAAATGCAATGCCAGAAAATGTTCAAACTACCAAACAATTGCACTCATCTCACACACTAGCAAAGTAATGCTGAAAATTCTCCAAGCTAGGCTTCAAAAATATGTGAACCAAGAAATTCTAGATGTTCAAACTGTATTTAGAAAAGGTAGAGGAATGAGATCAAATTGCCGACATCTGTTGGATTATTGAAAAAGCAAGAGAATTCCAGTAAAACATCTACTTCTTTATTGACTATGCCAAAGACTTTGACTGTGTGGATCACAACAAACTGTGGAAAACTCTTAAAGAGATGGGAATACCAGACCATCTGACCTGCCTCCTGAGAAATCTGTATGTAGGTCAAGAAGAAATAGTTAGAACTGGACATGGTTCAACAGATTGGTTCCAGTTTGGGAAAGGAGTACATCAAGGCTGTATATTTTCACCCTGCTTATTTAACTTATATGCAGAGTACATCATGTGAAATGCCAGGCTGGAAGAAACACAAGCTGGAATCAAGATTGCTGGGAGAAATATCAATAACCTCAGATATGCAGATGACACCACCCTTATGGCAGAAAGTGAAGAAGAACTAAAGAGCCTCTTGATGAAAGTGAAAAAGGAAAAAAAAAAAAAAAGAAAGTGAAAGAGGAGGGTGACAAAAGTGGCTTGAAACTCAACATTCAGAAAACTAAGATCATGGCTTCTGGTCCCATCACTTCATGGCAAATAGATGGGGAAACAATGGCAACAGTGACAAATTTTATTTTCTCAGGCTCCAAAATCACTGAGGATGGTGACTTCAGCTATGAAATTAAAAGATGCATTCTCCTTGGAAAAAACACTCTGACAAACCTAGACAGCATATTAAAAAGCAGAGACATTACTTTGCTGACAAAGGTCCGTCTAATCAAGGCTATGGTTTTTCCAGTGGTCATGTACGGATGTGAGAGTTGGACCATAAAGAAAGTTGAGTGCCAAAGAATTGATGCTGTTGAACTGTGGTGTTGAAGAAGACACTTGAGAGTCCCTTGGACTGCAAAGAGATCCAACCAGTCCATCCTAAAGGAGATCAGTCCTGAATATTCATTGGAAGGATGATGGTGAGGCTGAAGCTCCAGTACTTTGGCCACCTGATGCAAAGAACTGACTCATTAGAAAAGACCCTGATACTGGAAAATATTGAAGGCGGGAGGAGAAGTGTACAAGAGAGGATGAGATGGTTTGATGGTATCACCGACTCAATGGACCAACTAATGGACAGGAGTTTGAGCAAGCTCTGGGAGTTGTTGATGGACAGGGAAGCCTGGCGTACTGCAATCCATGGGGTCTCAAAGAGCTGGACATGACTGAACAACTGAACTGAACTAAGGACTTGTATACTGAAAACTGCACAACACTGATGAAATCAAAGGTCTAAATAAATAGTAAGACACGTGTGGTTTTAGACTGAGACTCAACATAGTAAAGATGTAAGTTCTTCACATATTGAAATCCAGGTTTACATATTCCTGTAAAGTCTCAGAAAGGTTTTTCTGTAAATATCGATGTTATTGTTCTAAAATAAAAAAGAGTCTAAATTTTTGAGAAAATCAGAATGAGGAGTGTGGTAGAAATTATAATCTTTAAATATTTGAAGGGTTATTATCTGGAGTAGGGACCAAATGTGTTATTGATGTCATTATAATGTGAAACTAGGTTATTTAGGAGAAAAATATATCAAAGTATATGTTTGGCTAAGGTAGAGACATTCTTCTTACATCAATCTGTCCTCAAAAATAGGACAGACTTTCCTATCAATAAATGAGTTCAATTGTAAATTACCTTAGCAGGGAAATAATAAAGGGAATTTGATCATAAGATCAAGAAGTAGCCTAAAGTTGATTGACTCATCATGAGCTAAGAAAATTGCAATGATGTAAAAATATTCACAATGGGGAAAAAAAAAAAAGGTAGACTAATTCAATTCTAAAGCCATTCCCTACCTAGTGAAGGCTTTGATTTCATGATTTCAGGTTAAAAGGGATGTGTTAGCTCTATTTTAGAATTGCACAAGCTGAGATTTGAAGATATAAGTACACATATTAGTGTTGCTTAAAAAATGAAAGAGAGTATTATAAAAGAATTGTGATTTCTCCGTCATGATTGAGTTCTCAGCAAACCCTCATACACTGATATGTGAAAGGAATTTTGAACATTATCTCCAAGCTGTATTTTCTTCATCTTATTTGAGCCATTACAAAAATTATATATGTGCTCTCCTTTCATGGCCAAATGCCTTTCATAAACTTTTTAGTGGAGTACTACACAATTGAGTGGCTGAGCAAGAACACAATACAGTCCTGTATGCTGACTCCACGGCTGGCTTCTCACATACCTTATATAATAAAGCGCTTTCCTTACCTTTTCAATTGATATCATGCTTTATAGCTAATAAACAACTAATAACAACTAAAATCAACTATAACAACTAATCAGTTGTTCTCCATAAATATTATTATTTATTCCATTTTCTCAGGAAACATACTTGCAAACAGGCTACTTGATTATTAAAAAATTAATAATTATTATAACCCTTGCCTTATAACCTGTAGGTTGACAATCAAGTATCAATTTGAAAATTGTTTTCTAATTTATATTTTTTCTAAATAAGCCATATTTTGGGACATTCTATTAACTTACATTTCATTTTAAAACACTGCAAATTGGCCTTTGAAAAATTGAGTAGTTCAAGAATTGTTTTTAAAAGCATATATATACTACTAAATTATGAAACAATTGAGAATAAAAGATAATCTCAGTTCCATGACTGCTGTGAATTACAAAGCATAAAATATCAGTAGGCATATGGGAGAAATAAAGACAAGTATCATTAATTGACATAGATACAGTACAAATGTTAACCTCAATTCTACATTGTAATATAATCATTTATAACATTTTTGAGGAGGAAAAAAGTTTTCACACTATCTACTGCATTTGTTGAATTAATTTCTTTATTTTCAAAATGTTTTTGGATTTTCCAAAAACCCAGTTTCATTTAATATTGAAAACTATTAAAATAATTTCCTGTAATTCTTCTGATTATTTCTAATCAAACAACAAACTCTCCTAGCTTCACAAAAGTGAAAATAGATAATAATTTCTATTTTCACTTTTCAAATATCCTCTCCCACATTACTTTCCATTTCACCATACTTATCTAAATAATTCTTAGAAGGGAAAAAAATGAAAACTAGCGTGAAGTTTATTGTTCATTCACATGCCTGGTAAAAGGCCAACTGATTTCCTTTGTTCAAATATTCATCCATTGCAACTGTTTATCTATTGAACAAGTTTACAAGCATAACATTATATTTTAGCCCTCTTTTTACTCCATAACTGATCTAATTTTCATCTAATAAAATCATATCCTAACCCCCAAATCATCCAATACTATTGAATATTTATATCTAAGTCAGCCTTCAAAATGTCTCTATACACCTGGTCTGATTGTGTTTCAAAAGCCCAGACTTTCTGTTTTGGACTCTTAGACTGCATTTAAACAGTAAAGAAGGTATTTAAAGGGGCCCTGTCAGCTTGTCTGGTCTTACTTTTGATTTGCCTTAAAATTGTTATAATCAAAAGGGAAATTGTAAGATGAATCATGACTCTCCCATCTTTTTGCAATTTATAAGGAAGAGATGACAAAAGTGTAAAAAATTACTACCATCCTAGAAAGCAGTGAATTTTTAATCAAGTCTTTGTCAAGACAGGAGGCTGTGTTTGTTTACTGAAAACTATAACCTTGGCTCTTTCTGAAAAACTTAATTATCTAATCATTCCTTCTCAGTTACCTACTTCCTCTAGTTTTCACATATTAATAGACTGGATTACCTTCTGGAAAATAAAGTACAATTTACAAATTTACAGGCAAGAATAACCAGGTTAATAACCCTGTATCTTCTAGTAGTCACTTACTCTATCCAGAGAATTAGCTCTACCTTTTATATTTAAAATAATAATAATAATGTTAAATTACACAAAACACAGCAATTAATTACCATAAAGCCACAAATCCAAACCTGAACTTCATACATTTTTAGGAGAGAGGAAAGGACAGCAAGCAAACAAACTAGATTCAACAAATTCTGATTAAGTAGAAAGGAGAAGGAAAGGATGGGGAAGGAGAAGACACATGGGGGAGAGGAAGAGGAGATAGAATTGTTACCAAAAATTAGAGAAGTCATAGAAATTAATGCTCAGAGAAAAGTCTAGGCTTTGTGTGCCTTCTTTTCTAAGCCAGACCTAGCTGCTTGGAGTCAGTCAAAAATTAGAAAAATTCACGTCTTCAACCACACTGGAGCTAAGACAGAAGTTCAAACAAAGAAACAAACAAAAAAATATATTAACTCCTTCACATCCTGTGTTTCACTATCTAAGTGACCTGCCCACAATAGAAGCTTGATAATTTGTTAATTTGATTCATTTAAACTATTACCATATTTCCTTAACAGTTTTTTTTTTTTTTTTTAATGTGGACTAAAATTTATTTGGTGATACAATCTCAGAACCCAAACCCTCCCCTGTCTCCTACAGAAATCAACAACGAAAGTGTGCTTAGTTACTTAGAAAAGATTTGTCAGGCTTAAAGTAATAAAAGGTCATAGAAACATGACCTTTCAAAAAACAAGCAATTTATTTTTCTTATGCAACATCAATTCCTGAGTTGGACAACTAGGACCTCATATTTCAGAAACATCTAATATTGCAGAATCATTTGTCTTCCCAATTACCAATTTTCATGTGATCTCAGAATGACTGCATAACTCTAGGTACCAAATCTATTTTTCAGACAGAAGAGAAAAACAAAGATAAGGAGGACCCCTTCTATAGGGACTTCTTTTTACATCCTATTGACCAAGCCTAGGTCATTAAGCCAATGGCACCCCACTCCAGCACTCTTGCCTGGAAAATCCCATGGATGGAGGAGCCTGGTGGGCTGCAGTCCATGGGGTCGCTAAGAGTCGGACACGACTGAGTGACTTCACTTTCACTTTCCATTTTCATGCATTGGAGAAGGAAATGGCAACCCACTCCAGTACTCTTGCCTGGAGAATCCCAGGGACGGGGGAGTCTGGTAGGCTGCCATCTATGGGATCACACAGAGTCGGATACGACTGAAGTGACTTAGCAGCAGCAGCAGGTCATTAAGCCACCCTTAGCTGCAACAAAAGCTGAAAAATAAAGTATTTTAAATATCTAATCTCCATTTAATGAGGAAAAAGGGAAGAGGATAAAACCAGGTATTGAATGTGCTAAAGAAATATGGCATATTTTACTAATATATTGGGTTTCCCACGTGGTTCAGTGGTAAAGAATCTGCTGGCTAATTCAGGCTTTAATTCCTGGGTCAGGAAGATCCCCTGGTGAAGGAAATTGTCGACCCTCTCCATTCTTGTTGCCTGGGAAATCTCAAGGACAGAGGAGCTGGTGGGCTACAGTCTATGGGATCACAAAAGAGTTGGACATGACTTAGTGACTTAACAACTATTATATATTATTATACTTATTATTTGGATGGATTTTGATATGTAATATTTTTGAGTCTTACCTTTATTTTTTCTTATCTGCAAAAGGTGATACTGATTTCCACTTCAAGTAATTCTTATGACTACTAAATGAAATATAATCTTAAAGTGCCTGGCATATAATGTAGGCTTAATATATGTCAGTTTCTTTCCAAAAATAAATATTTAAAAAGATATCATGAAGCCATTCATTTAAAATAGCCAATTTTAAAGAACAATCCTAAATCAAAGAAATCTAGAAAAAAAGGGAAAAACATCCAGTATAAAATGTAAGCAACATTCTATTTCAGGTTTAAAACTAAACATTTCATATATTTCATGTGTTGGCTGTATTTAAAATTGTAATATACCCCATGTGCTTTTCTGGATGGTATGACTGATGTATAATAAACTGAAATACACTTACTTCATAAGCCTTTAAGAATCAAGAAAAACACAAATTCATACTTGCAGATTCTATATTAACATTTAGGGAGTTGAATACAACAATGACAAAATATTTTCTTTTTACATTGTTACATCTTTATTTCAGTTGTTGAAAGCTATTCCATGTCCCTCTGGGAAGAGAAGAAATTCTAAATAGTGCATGATGATACAGTGTTTCAGAAAAGAAAAATTGCTTCCTGAAAATATATCACGAAATCAATACGTTTCCACAACTGACCAGCTTAATCACCCAACGCTCCAGTCAAAACAATTCCAATTGAAATGCTATACTGCCTCTCTGTCTTCAAAACTCAGAGTGTGCTCAACAATACATTGACCATTTTATAGAAGTGAGTAGATCTAGAGAGCTATGTATTGACTTGAAGGAGGGCATTGCGAGTCCACCCAGAAATCTGTAATGCCTGCACTTAGAAGTAATCAATAAAAAAAAATCACATTCATATTTCTATTTATTTCTGACAGATGTAATATGGTGATGTTTTACATTCCAAGAGTGGAATAAATATAACAAGAATACATTCTCTACTAGATAATGGTGCTATCTGGCTTCACAAAAATACTTTAAGTAAAAGTTGCCATTTAGTGTTCCATCAAAATAAAAAAGAAACCTTTTTCTACTTGTATAGGTGCCAAGAAAACACCATGAATTTCAAAGAAAGGTAATATATATAGGGCTTCCCCAGTGGCTCAGATGATAAAGAATTGGCCTGCAATGTAGGAGACCTGGGTTCTATCCCTGGTTTAGGAAGATCCCCTGGAGGAGGGCATGGCAACCCACTCCAGTATTCTTGCCTGGAGAATCCCCATGGACAGAGAAGCCTGGTGGGCTACAGTCCATGGTGTTGCAGAGTCAGACACCACTGAGCAACTAAGCACAGAACAGAGAGAGAGAGAGAGAGAGCGAGCGAGAGCGGGTGTCATATTTAAAGTGCTTTTTCAAATATCTTTTACTCAAATTTTTTTCATTATGTTCTAAGAAACTTATTAGAAACTGAAAATAGTACTTTCCTGTTTTGTTTTGTTTTGTTTCTATCTCGGAAAAAAAGTGAAATAACTATGAGATTAATTTAGCTAAAATTTAAACAATCACAATCTGCCTGGCCGATAGGTAAAATAGAAATACGTGGCATTCTTCCTATGAGGGACAGACTCCTACCTTTTCCATATGAAAAAGAACTGTTCTTATTTCTGAAGTTGGTCCAGAATCACCTTGGAGCTATTTTAGGTGGAATATTCCCCTCTAGGAGAGAGATGCTTGGCCTGCAATATACAGTTTGGAGTTTCTGTTCTAATAAAGAAGATGACTGAGACAGTAACCACTGTCTCTTTTTCAGAGTTGTGTCTCTGTCTGTTACATATTTCTGTGTTATCATGTACTGCCTACCCAACTGCGTCTATTATTGTATCTATTTTAAATTAAGCCACAATGTTTGTGGAGCTCTAAATCAAGGAAAAAGACCCAAACAAACACATGAAAATAATAAAACCTTCCTTTAATAATTCCTTGCATTTGGTGTATACTTACTTTATACATGTAATTGGAGGTTAAGTTCTTCTTAACCCCCACATCTTAGCACTAAATTAATACAGAGAAGTCCTTGAGTGATAATAGAGTACATTTTTTGTTATAGATATCAGCTCTGACATGCTCCCAGATTTTGACCGTGGACAAGTTATTTAACCTCCATATATTTTAGTCTTTGCAATAGCAAAAATGGAGCTAACAAGAGGATCATCTTTATAGGAGATAATGTTATATACCATTATATTTGATGCATTATGCTATAGCTTTTAGTAGGAGAGCAGTCTTTAAAATGTTTATTCCTATCACCAGAAGGAAGAAGAGCAAAGATTCTCTTCAAGAAAAGAAAGCAGATATATCAACAGCAGAGAAGCTTCATATATCAGAACTATTTACATCCATTATAGTATAGATAGAGTGAGATTTATGAAGGCAATTAGAGCAACAGTCAAGACTAGAGAGAAATTTGAGAATGAAATTGTGTTGGACTTAACACACTTTGGGTTTAAGCCTGTGCACAAAGAACCATGATGAATGGATTTAAGTACAGACCATTTTTGTGTTGGAAAAGATGTCTTAATGTATAAGGTAAAGAGAAGGGGACGACCGAGGATGAGATGGCTGGATGGCATCACGGACTCAATGGACGTGAGTCTGAGTGAACTCCGGGAGATGGTGATGGACAGGGAGGCCTGGTGTGCTGCGATTCATGGGGTCGCAAACAGTCGGACACGACTGAGTGACTGAACTGAACTGAACTGAAAGAAGAAGCACATACAAATGAGATCAGGGACAGAAACTGTTAAACCATTTCAATAGTACAGACAAAGGATAATTAAATTGTTTACTAAAGCACAGGGAATGAGGTTGGAACTGCAAGAGGGAGGAGCGATTTTCAGAAAATAAAATTTATAGGACTACATGGTTGATTCGATGTGGAACATGAGGGAAGCAAAGGATTATCGGAATATTTGGGCATACCACCTGAGATAAACTTGTGCTGGAATTTCGTATTTGGTGACAAATTCTAGACCAGATTACTAGAGCTTGCTGCGATGCACCAGACAGACTATACAGAGTGAGACAAGAAGGCCAAACAATGACTTGTTTGATACACTGTTAATAAAGTCAAAAGGGAAGCCTTCTGGGTTACACATTTATGGAAATATCTGCTTAATTTTCTCCTTCACTTGGAGATTTAGCCTCACTTGCTAACCCTGGGGGCAGTACTGAGATATTCACCTTGTTCCTTTGTTACCGTTGACTGGTCTAGAGAATTACCTCACCTGAGACAGGCACATTTTAAGTGTTCAATTTATTCATCAGGAAATTAATAAAAACAATTATTGGTAACCAAACTTAGTATTAAGGGCAGTTCTTAAAAGTAGAAATTTTAAGGACATATGAACTTTTCAGAGGTCATGCCATCTACAGAAGTGGGACTTTAAAGAAATTTTAGAGGAAGACAGGGATAAAGGAACTGAGTACCACTGCTGAACTCTGTTTACCCATATACGAGGAGAACTGAGAGAAACCTAAGTGAAATATAAGACTCTCAGAAAAATGTGAGTGGTACAAGCTCTGAAACAGAGCACAAAGGATCTGCTTCATTAGGAAGAAATAGGAATTGTTTTTGTTTAAAATGCAAAGGATTCAAGTAATGCTAACTTAAACAACCAACCAAAAAAAGACAGGTGAGTCACCACAAATCAGGCTTCAGAAAGCAAAGGAAAACTTAGAGGACAGAAATAAGTTAGAATAGTGATTTAAATCAGAGTAGTCAAGCTAAATAAACTAAAGATTTTATAAATGTTATATGTCACAACATGCAGATATGTATATAAAATATAGTTGCAATTAAGCATTAATAATATTTAAAAATTATTAAATACCCCAAAAATATTTTCTTCAACAAAAATGTTTGAAGTCTCTACAGGGAAGGAATAAGTTAAATTTTTTTTATTAGTGATTATGTGCAGGCTAAGTTGCTTCAGTCATGGCCATGTCTGTGACATAATGCAATGTAGCCTGCCAGGCTCCTCTGTCCATGAGATTTTCCAGGCAAGAATACTGGAGTGGGTGGCCATTTCCTTGTTCAGGGGATCTTCCCAATCAAGGGACCGAACCCTCTTGCAAGTCTCTTGCATTCACAAGCAGGTTCCTTACCACTAGCCCCCCCCCCACCCCTCCCCAGGAAGATCACTGGTTATTTAATGTTCTCCAATTCTAAAAACACGTTCTGTTCTTCTTCCATTGAAAGTCAAAGTGTTAGTCACTCAGTCGTGTCTGACTCTATGCAATCCCATGGATTGTCTCTTCTGTCCATGGAATTCTCCAGATAAGAATTACTGGAATGGGTTGCCATTCCCTTCTCCAGAGGATCTTCCTGAACCAGGGATCAAACTGGGGTCTCCTGCACTGCAGGCAAACTCCTAGCATCTGAGCCACCACGGAAGCCATTAATTATGTGTTATTTTGTTTTTGTTGTTTAAAATAATTGTGTTGAATTTTATTTTATTTTATTTTATTTTCAGATTCTTATCTTACTTTACAATACTGTATTGATTTTGCCATACATCTCAAATAAAAAGTAAGATAAACTATCTGAGCTAAATTTGTTAAATAGTCTAAAGAAAAAACAGAGCTATTTTATTAAAAAAAAAAAAAGTAACTAATGAGATTCTACTCAGAGTCTTACAGTAAGGTAGATAATCTTTCCTAGAGACCAAATACGAAAATTATAAGCTTTCCCCCATAATTCTTCACTGGGAGAAGTACTTAATATTTGTAGCAAGAGCATTCCCAAACCTTCCACATGAGCCCAGTATACATGTAATCAAGAGAAATGCCAACAGTCAAGGTAAATTCAATATGCTGTACTTTCTGATTTACTCTCTCTGTATCCCTGCAGAAAGACTGCAACCTTGTATGGGTATTAGAATTTACATTTACCAGAAAAAATAGTTTTGAATAGTGAATGAATACCTTATTTTTGTTCTGCTTGGCTTGTTGTGGACCAGTGTAAAATACACAGGAAAAGAATTTACCAAAAGGCAGTTGACAATGCATCAAATGCTAGATGGAGACAAAGAAGAGGAAATCAATGGCAGTAATAAACCTTGCAATAATGTGTGTCCTAGACAGCTGCACTATTTTTGAGCTACACAAAGAAGATGGAAGAGATAGAAATTATGAAACTACATGTGCAAGAGGTCATCCTAAACATACTCCAGAAATTTTCACGTCTTCCCCTTAGCAAATACTTGGCTTGAAGATAAGCAAAAAGGAAGAAAATAAACGTTTCATTATATTGTACCCTATATACTCTAAAGTGAAATCAGATTTTAAAAGTAAATTGAAAAAAAATCACTTTCTATTAAAAACAAATCACAATTGCAAAATACTCTTATGGGGGGGTATACACTAAGAACCTCTGAAAGTGACCATTCACATAGATTACTATGTTAGTGATACTCCTAGAAATTGGAAATAACCAGGTGAAAATGTTATTTCATTATTATTCTAGAATTCTTTATATTTAATACTAGAATGATTGGACTACTCAGAAACAGATGGAAAGTATCACCTTGGGTTCATACAATTTTACTTGTTACAGGGTCAAAGAACAAAAAGACCTCTCACTGATATGATTTGAAATCTTAAGAATGTACTTTTCTATTTCAATGATACCAGTATACTTTGTTGACAGTGAGAAGCACAATATGGGTAATCCTTTAAGCAACGATAACATGCTTGCTCTCTATATAAAACAATCCATCTTCATCGATCTTTTGCCTTAATAGTCTCTAAATCCAATTTCAAAACCCACTAAAGCACAACTTTCATATTATAAGGTATTCAGAACATCTCTAAGATGCTTTTGTTGTTTATATTTCAACACATATAATTTAGATACAGATTAGCATTCTTATTTATAAGTAAATTTATCTTCCTCAGAATTGTCAATATATAAAAATTGCACTAACCACCAACTTGAGTGATTTAAGCACTTCTAATAATTTGACAGAGGATGAGATGGCTGGATGGCATCACCAACTTGATGGACGTGAGTCTGAGTGAACTCCGGGAGTTGGTGACGGACAGGGAGGCCAGGCGTGCTGCGATTCATGGGGTTGCAAAGAGTCGGACACAACTGAGCGACTGAACTGAACTGAACTGAATAATTTGTGAGTGCATGCGTGCATGCATGCTGAGTCAGTCAGTCATGTTCAACTATTTGTGACCCCGTGGACTATAGCCTGCCAGGCTCGTCTATCCGTGGAATTTTCCAGGCAAGAATACTGGAACAGGTTGCCACTTTCTTCTCCAGGGGATCCTCCCAAACCAGGGATTGAGCTCACATCTCCTGCGTGACCTGCATTGGCAGGTGGACTCTTTACCACTCAGTGACCTGGGAAGCCCAAGTTTGTGAGTATTTTTAAACTATTGTAGCAATATCCATTAAAAAACAAAGGTGCCAGTTAATATACATCATTCTAATACAGCACCAGTGAAAAAGAAGAAGGGTTAGCTTATTTTGTCTTGGGAAGTTAAACAGGTAAGTTAATTTATGCCAACAAAGAAAAACATCAATTGCACATTGTGCACAAAAGAATAATCAATCACTATTTCTATGGCCTCTATATTCGTTATGACACGAATTTATTGAAGAAAACATTGCATTCAAATATGAATTGAGTTTGCCTCAAAAGTCACTAAGCTCATCGAGGGAATAATCAAGTCCCTTGCACTGGAATCTTTTAGTGAAGCCCAATATTAACATAGCAACCTATAAAAAAATGAATAATTAATAAGTATATTTGTTTGGCTTCAGCATCATTTTGAGAACCATAAATCTTACATTTCAGATGCCACAATAGTAGAAATTTCCTTCTAGTATATCATCATACAGTAGTTTAAATTTTATTTTAAAAAAATCCCAGCAAAATGGCTCTAGTATACCAGGTCTTCATGGTTATTTTTATTACTTTCTAATAAATACATGTACAGTTCCTTGTGCCCATTCTTCATTTTTGCTTTGATTTTCTGTTTATTTTTGTTTTGTAGTCATTCCTTCTCTGAAATGGTTTCCCACCACTATGGTAACACTTACTAATCAGAAATGTTTCTCTTTCTTAAAAGCAAATTTTATGTATTTTCTTCATAATACAATTAACATATAAATTAATACATGAAAAAAAGTATGTGAAAATACAATTCCTGAATGAACGAAGTCTTTTTTTCCAAAAACAAATCTAGCGAGAATAAAAGCTCTTTGAGGAAAAACAGTATGTCTTCTATGTGCTTTTTATGTCTTCTGTGTAACTTTTATTTCCTGGTCATACATGAGTTCAGTTCAGTTGCTCAGTCGTGTCCGACTCTTTGCGACCCCATGAATGGCAGCACGCCAAGCCGCCCTGTCCATCACCAACTCCCGGAGTTCACTCAGACTCACGTCCATCGAGTCCGTGATGCCATCCAGCCATCTCATCCTCAGTCGTCCCCTTCTCCTCCTGCCCTCAATCCCTCCCAGCATCTGGATCTTTTCCAATGAGTCAACTCTTCGCATGAGGTGGGCAAAATACCGGAGTTTCAGCTTCAGCATCATTCCCTCCAAAGAAATCCTAGGGCTGATCTCCTTCAGAATGGACTGGTTGGATCTCCTTGCAGTCCAAGGGACTCTCAAGAGTCTTCTCCAACACCACAGTTCAAAAGCATCAATTCTTCGGAGCTCAGCCTTCTTCACAGTCCAACTCTCACATCCATACATGACCACTGGAAAAACCATAGCCTTGACTAGACGGACCTTTGTTGGCAAAGTAATGTCTCTGCTTTTGAATATGCTGTCTAGGTTGGTCATAACTTTCCTTCCAAGGAGTAAGCGTCTTTTAATTTCATGGCTGCAGTCACCATCTGCAGTGATTTTGGAGACCCAAAAAATAAAGTCTGACACTGTTTCCACTGTTTTCTCATCTATTTCCCATGAAGTGATGGGACCAGATACCATGATCTTCGTTTTCTGAATGTTGAGCTTTAAGCCAACTTTTTCACTCTCCTCTTTCACTTTCATCAAGAGGCTTTTTACTTCCTCTTCACTTTCTGCCATAAGGGTGGTGTCATCTGCATATCTGAGGTTATTGACATTTCTCCTGGCAACCTTGATTCCAACTTGTGCTTCTTCCAGCCCAGTGTTTCTCATGATGTATTCTGCATATAAATTAGAAGCAGGGTGACAATACACAGCCTTGATGTACTCCTTTTCCCATTTGGAACCAGTCTGTTGTTCCATGTCCAGTTCTAACTGTTGCTTCCTGACCTGCGTATAGGTTTCTCAAGAGGCAGGTCAGGTGGTCTGGTATTCCCAACTCTTTCAGAATTTTCACAGTGGATAAATCAAGATTCTAGTTAAAGTTCTTAATCTTTTAGCACAAATAGAAGTGATAGTCACTGTGTCAAACTATTTCATCCATGTCTTCATGGAGCTAATAACCATTTGAATGTTGAAAAAAGTGTGCAAACCTTGCCTCTCCACAGGCTTTTCCTGCCCTATCATCCTGTTATAACAAACTGAACTAACCAGTTACTCCCACTGCCACCTCAACAATGTCTTTCTGAACCTTGGCTCAGACAGTAAAGAATCTGCCTACAATACAGGAGACCCAAGTTTGATCCCTGGGTCATGAAGATACCCCCTGGAGAAGGGAATGGCAACCTAATCTAGTACTCTTGCCTGGAAAATCCCATGGACAGAGTGTACTGGTGGGCCACATCCATGGGGTTGCAATAAGTAGGACACCACTGAATGACTAACACACAGACTTGTCCTGACTAAGCTAATGTGGCTTAGAACTCTGCCAACTCATCCTTATTTCGAAGTCCCATTCTGGCTCTCTGATAGCCACACAGTTACCACTGCACCAATCTGGTTTCCAAAAGGTAAGGTGAGTTACTATTTCCACTGATTTGAAGAATACTCTGCTGCCATATGGGGAACTGTCTTAATCTTAGGATGAGTCTTGACACTCAAAATACCTTTTTTAAAACTGTTTTTAGGGGTACAGTAGCCTATAAAGAATGTGTATGGTGACTCCTGAGGTCAGAAGAGGGTATACAGAATCATGTATGTGCTCCCACAAATGCACATATGGTTATGAAGGTGACAGAAAACTTTTAGTTAATAGTACAGACCATAAAGCACAAAATAGAAATTGCAGCACAGCCAATGTAGCACCAAATCAGCTTGAGACATAAAAGAAAAGTTCAGCTGGAATCATGTATCTCCTTAGCTGTAGCATTAAAGACAAGCCCTTAGGAAGAACTGGATACCTCAACACAAGTAACTTTGTCTAATGACTGAAGTTTCGATTCTGGTGCCAAGAATAGGCAAAATGAGAAAAAGATTCTGCTTTACATTTGCTTTTTCTTAGGAGGCTTCTATTATGAGGACAAGTGGGCACCATTCCACTGCTGGGAATTCCTCTCTAGCTTGGCCCTGTCAACCCTGTTCCTACTAGGGCTCTGTGGCTTGAATTGTGACCCCTTCTGACTCCCAGGAGAATTGGCTCATTAGAAAAGACCCTGATGCTGGGAAAAATTGAAGCCAGGAGAAGAGGATGATAGAAGATGAGGTGGTTGGATGGCATCACCGACTCAATGGACATGAGTTTGAGCAAGCTCTGGGAGTTGGTGATGGACAGGGAAGCCTGGTACGCTGCAGTCCCTGGGGTCACAAAGAATCAGACACGACTGAGTGACTGAACTGAACTGATTCCCAGGACTAGGCAGGGCTCCAGTGTCATTTCTGTCCCAAAGCCTGAGGGTTCCTGCTTCAGGCCTACTGCCAGTGTAACTCAGAGCTACAGTTCCTTTCATCATCCCAGGTCATCTACCGCTGACAGAAAGCAATGACTAAAATGAGAAAAGAATCTTTGAAATCAAAGAAGCCACTTGTTAAATATACTGTTTGGGGAAAATTGTTTCATACCACTGAAGTTCAGTTATCACAAGAAAAAAAAATACTTTATACTGAGTAATGCAATAATATATGTAAACAATTTACCTCACTGAAATAATTCACTTTGTGGTAGTTCTTATAATTAGCATTATTGTATAAGGACACATTAGTTAATTTTAATTCCTATCCAGGTCCCTTAGACAACTATGTCTTCCTACTATACCAAGTGACGCTGGCTATGTATCAGCATGCAAATAGTACAGCAGTTTGGTATATAACCCAGAACTACTTCTGTATCAAAAGCACCTGGTGAATGGTTTCTTTTTCTATGCAAAAGATTTTAAGTTTCATTAGGTCCCATTTGTTTTAGTTTTTATTTTCATTACCCTATAAGATGGTTCAAGAATGATGTAGCTGCAATTTACGTCAAAGAGTGTTCTGCTCAATGAAAGGATAAAGATGTGCTACATATGTCCAATGGAATACTACTCAGTCATAAAAAGGAATGAAACTGGGTCATCTGTAGTGGTATGGATGGACGTGGAGTATACCACACAGAGTAAAGTCAGTCAGAAGGAGAAAAGGAAGTATTGTACATTAATGCATATATGTGGAACCTAGAAAAATGCACAGATAAACCTATTTGCAGGGCAGGAATAAAGATGTAGATATAGAGAACTGACACATGGAATGGGGTGGCAGGGGGGAGGGGAAGATGGGATGAGTTGGCAGAGTAGAACCGACGCATATACACTTCACGTGAGTTCAGTTGCTAAATCATGTCTGACTCTGAAACCCCATGAACTGTACGCTGCAAGGCCTCTCTATCCATGGGATTTCCCAGACAAGAATACGACAGTGAGTTGCCATGCCCTCCCCTCCAGTGGATCTTCCCAGCCTGGGGATTGAACCCACCTCTCCTGCACTGGCAGGCTCTTTATCACTGAGCTACCAGAAGAGCCCAACATATATATGCGGCTGCTGCTGCGTCACTTCATTTGTGTCCGACTCTGTGAGACCCCAGAGTCGGTAGCCCACCAGGCTCCTCCGCCATCCCTGGGGTTATCCAGGCAAGAACATTGGAGTGGGTTGCCATTTCCTTCTCCAATGCATGTATGCATGCTAAGTCACTTCAGTCGTGTCCAACTCTGTGTAACCCTATGGACAGCAGCCCACCAGGCTCCCCTGTCCCTGGGATTCTCCAGGCAAGAACACTGGAGTGGGCTGCCATTGCCTTCTCCGAGATACATATGCTACCGTATGTAAAACAGATTGCTATTGGAAAGCTGCTGTATAGCACAGAGAGATCAGCTTGGTGCTCTGTGATGATCTAGAGAGGTGGGGTGAGCATGGGATAGGAGGGAGGCTAACAAAGGAGGCGAGGTATATCTACGGAATTCTCTAGGCCAGAATACTGGAGAGGGTGGCCTTTCCCTCCTCCAGGGGATCTTCCCAAACCAGGGGCCAAACCCAGGTTTCCCACATTGCAAGCAGATTCTTTCCCAGCCGAGCCACAAGGGAAGCCCGTACACACACACACACACACACACACACACACACACACACACACACACAGCCAATTCACTTTGTTGTACAGCAGAAACTAACACAACAGTGTAAAGCAATTATATCCAAGAAAAATTAAGTAAATAAACTCTGTCCCTGCTTTACAAGATATGAATTCTCTAAATAATCTATCTTAATGAAAAAGAAAAATTCTGAAGAAAAACAAACAAACAAGCAAAATTACCTAGTGTAGAGTTATACCATACTTTATTCTGAGGGCTTCCCTGATGGTTCAGAATGTAAAGAATCCACCTATAATGCAGGAGACCTGGATTTGATCCTTGGTTTGGGAAAATCTCCTGGAGAAGAGAATGGCTACCAACTCCAGTATTCTTGCCTGGAGAATCCACATGGACAGAGGAGCCTGGCAGGCTGCAATCCATGGCCTGTACCATACTTGATATATTTTTTTATACCATACTTTATTTTAGAAAGCTTAAAGGTACTTTTAAAGGGCAAACAGGGCTGGGAGCTTCTCTTCTTAGATATGATGTTATACAAAAGTTTGTTGAATTTAGGAATTAAACACAGAATTAAATTAAACTCTCCAGAGGTCACATAAGTAAGGATATTCTCTTCTGACATTGAAATAGTGTACTTATATTAATGCCACCTATTTTGTGGATAATTAAGAACATCTTATTGTTCTTACTTGTGAAGCATTTTTTAAATTGTCTTTATAAATCTGAGTCTGTCCTGTTTTTTTTTTTATTTTACCAAATTTCAGGCCTTGACATATTTTTATCTATTGTATGAAAGTGAAGTCACTTAGTCGTGTCCGACTCTTTGTGACCCCGTGGACTGTAGCCCACCAAGCTCCTCTGTCCATGGGATTCTCCAGGCAAGAATACTGGAGAGTTGCCATTTCCTTCTCCAGGGGATCTGCCCAACCCAGGGATTGAATCCAGGTCCCCCACATGTCAGGCAGACGCTTTAACCTCTGAGCCACCAGGGAAGCCTGGTGTATATCTATTCTATATTCTGTTGGTAATCCCTGGAAATGCTCTGGAGTTAAATCATGATTCTCAGGTGTATTGCTTGGCTCTTTTATTTCACATATTTATGAATAAATTTGATAACTGCACCATTTGTTTCTTCATCAAAATTGCTAACAATCTTGTTTAGGTAGAATACAGAGCAGAGTGCATAGAAGGAGATGGAACAGTATCCAATTACTCCATCAGCATTTCTCAGGCCCCAAAACACCTAAACCATTATTCTTTAGAAATGAAACATAATTTATCTACAACAGTGAATGGAAAAGCCCAAATGTACATGTGTTCAATTATGGTAATAAATTTTTATAAATGTTGACAAAGGCTATTTTCAGCAAGTGGAGTTAAAAGACATTGATATGGGAATTTCCAGAGAACTGTATCCTAGTACAAAAACATTGTAAAATGTAAATGATTGTACTTAATATATTCAAGTAAGATCCATTGAAAAACTAGCACATGCCATTTATCCATTGGGGTTACTGGAAATGTCAATATAATAAAAAAGAAATGGAAGAAACTTCAGTTTGTGGAATTTTATAGCAAATCACCTCACATATTAAAGACTGATTGCAAAAGCAAATGAAAGAAGTAAATAAATGACTTACTGAAGGTTCAGTTCAGTCCAGTTCAGTTGCTCAGTTGTGTCCAACTCTTTGCAACCCCATAAATCACAGCATGCCAGGCCTCCCTGTCCATGACCAACATATACCTAAATAGTGGCAGAATTAAAACTATGACCCAGTTATACTGACTCAGTCACTATTTTTTTCACTACACTAATAGTTAAATAAATCTTAATGGGTCTATGAAAGTAAGAAAATCAGTGATAAATTTAAATCTACAACCAAATATCCATTGTCTAATGTTTGATGGTGTCCTAATATATATTATGCCGACTTTCATTTATAATCCAACTTCATTTAAGTTTCTATCTTAGAGATAGCCAAAATCACAGGAAAAAATCATATATGTTATTCAGTTCAGTTCAGTTCAGTCGTTCAGTCGTGTCCGACTCTTTGCAACCCCAAGAATCCCAGCACGCCAGGCCTCCCTGTCCGTCACCATCTCCCGGAGTTCCCTCAAACTCATGTCCATCCAGTCGGAGATGCCATCCAGCCATCTCATCCTCTGTCGTCCCCTTCTCCTCCTGCCCCCAATCCCTCCCAGCATCAGAATCTCTTCTAATGAGTCAACTCTTCACATGAGGTGGCCAAAGTACTGGAGTTTCAGCTTTAGCATCATTCCTTCCAAAGAACACCCAGGGCTGTTCTCCTTTAGAATGGACTGGTTGGATCTCCTTACAGCCCATATTACGTTTGCAAATACTGTGACAAGAAGCTATGATTAGGATAAGAACAATCCTCTTAATCTTCCATATGAACAAAATATGAACACCTACTTTCTGACTTGCTTGATAAACAGATGCAATTTAGAGAGTGTATTTTGGAAAGCCTCTTTGCAGTAAGATTAGGAAATACCTTTGCTTGAGAACACGTGTATGGTACAGCACTGAAATAAAATTCAATTATTTTCTACCTAACACTAGCCAGAAGCTGTACTGCTACTTAACCAACTGAACTCTTGGATCCCTTTGCTACTGATCATTAAAGAGTTCATCACAAATGTTAAAAAAAAAAAACAGGATAAGCAAACTCTAGAGCACTGCTACTTAGAAAAGAAGACAGGTGTCCATCTGATTGGGATTTGAAAATTCAAGTACAAACAAAATGAAGAATATGTTCCTGGGGAGATGTCACATGCATTTGCAGAGGGATGCCATGACATTTAGAAGAATATTTCAGTGTCATAAAAACAAGTTAGTGCAATAAGCTCATGGTCACTTAGGCAGAGCACCTATGGTTCCCCAAGAGGGTACGACTGTGAATGCAGTTACATATCTTACCTCTTGTAAGGTTGTTAGCTAAGTCAAGGACAGATAAAAGTCCTCCGCCATCTCCTAGTGCCTTGAGCAATATTCCCTACCATGTGTGATTTAAATTACTAATCTCCAGTTTTTCAGAAAAGATTATGTAGCCATTTTGTTTTAAACAGAGAGCTCCATTGAAAAAAAAACAAGTAAAGGACAAAATCACATAAGCAATTACCAGGTGAGATACCAAGGCCCCTGATCCTGAGAAGAATGCGTTTCAGATTTCTTGGTGTCAGGCTTCTCAGGCAGCTAAGAAGTAGACAAGGCTGTTCTCAAAGCCAAGTGTGTGTTCATAGAACCCTTGCAAGTCTTCTAAGGAGACAGTCACATTAACACCTGATTTCAGCCATATGGAGCTTCTGCCTGACGTAACTGAGGATATAACCACAATAAGTCTAGAGAAAAAAGGACCCCAGAGCTCAGTTCACTGGGAGGGTATGGGAAGGGCAGGCAGGTTACTAATCGTTTCTAGCTCTCTACAACTTTGCTTTCTCATAGGTTTGCCTACAAATCTAATTCATAAATTCCCAAACCAAGCCTCTTATTTATATACTTCCATAATATTAGTTTCTTGCCACCCATCTGCAATGCTCAACATTCCTATGTACCTAAATTCTACTCTTTATTCAAAGATATATTTCAAAATATATCTACTTTCCAATCTTATTCTAAACACTATGACACATATTGGTCTTGCCACTCAGGCCACAAGACATAATTTCAAAACAGTCACTCCTCTGGCGTTTTGTATTGTTATCAGTGAATATTTGTGTGGGTCATTCTTTTTTATTATAGAGAAATCAGGCATGTGCTTTGTAACATTGGAAGCTCTGTTTCAGGTTGCTTTTTTCACTCCAATGTGCTTATATTTTACAAGGGAAGAAAATCTTTCTTATTCTATGAGTTCAATGAAACTTTGTGAGCTGACCTATAGTATAACTACTCTGTTTAAGCAATTCTTACTGACAAATATATTCCCGGTTCTAATTAGTAACATATAAATGAACTTAAGGAATGCAGTGGATATATAGGTTAAAAATTATATGTATTTTCCCAATACAAGAAATCAAGCGGAAAACCTAAAAATCACATACTATCATATTTTAAAAGTATAAAATTAAATAGGAAACTGAGTTTTTCATACTCATTTTGTTTTCTGCAAATATACAGAGCATCAAGAATTCTGACAATGTATTCTTTTCAATTCTTTGGGCAAAGCAACTCACGGTTATTCCCACTCACATGGTATATGTGAACCTGCCTTACCTAGACAAATTTGTGGAAGATATCACTATACATTTCCAGCTTTTCAATTTAAGAGGAAAATACACATATAGGAATGAACATGGAATACTGTAGGAATACTGCAATAATTTTAAAATATTCAATTTAAGAGTAGATACAATATCAAATGTTGTTTCGTCGTTAAGTCATTCCAACTCTTTTGCAAAACCTTGTGGACTTTAGCCCACATGGCTCCATTGTCTATGGGATTTTCCAGGCAAGAATACTGGAATGGGTTGTCATTTCCTTCACCAGGGGATCTTCCAGACCCAGGGATCAAAACTGTGTCTCCTGCAGTTTGATTCTTTACTACTGAGCCAGCAGGGAAGCCCCACAAAATCAAACACCAGAGATTTAACTGTAATATTTACTTTGTACTCAAAAAATTGTTTTTCTCTGTCTAGTATATTTTATCACATCCTAATTCTGTTATTGTAAGTCAAATACAATGCTGAACCAGTTATCACCCCAAATTAAATATGGTTTAACCACTCCAAAGATATATATCATTCAACAGAACAAAAAATTGTCAAAATGAAGCACTGCGGTGGCTTGCAGAGTGCTGCAGTGGTAAGGCACATTTACTGTAGCTATCCACACAAGGCGTCTGGGAGGAGTATGGATTGGTTAAGTGCACTCCCACTTTTACTTGGAAATTTAAGACTCACCATTATGCAAAGGAAGTCTTTAATACATTAACAACAGTCAATCTAAAATGCCTTAGAGAGAAAATGCTATAAAACACTGGGATTCTATTAAATACAGATGCAACACCATTCGATGCTGAATATTTTTAAATGTGTATCTTTTACATCTGTCCTTGTCAGGGATTGTTACAATAAACATGTCTAAATCATTACAATTTAGAGTGATATCATTGATTAATCACAATTTTGCAACACCATAAAAATTAATGTAATTGGAGAAAATCCTATTCTTCTTTCCTGGAAACCCTCCAAAATTCTGTAAATATTGTGAAAATTGTTTAATGGGTCTCTTGTGAAAAAAGGGTCTCCATACTTCTCATCTGTCTTTTTTCAGTATAAAAGTTTCTAAATGATATTTTAGACAGGATGACCAGGTTAATTTTCCCCATAATTTTGGAAATGATGCTTCTGACAATCTTTTAGTTAAAAAACAAACAAACAAATTAAACGTCTCCACTCACATGTCTGTTCCTCTTCTATCATTCAGTCCACAGCTTGCTCCAGCCTGGTTGCCCTACTATTTACTATCACTAGAGTTTTCTTAGGGCACCAACAGTCACCACTGGCAAGCTGTTAACTCCTTCCTGTGTTAGCCCACTGCACTACTTAGCAATAGTCAACATAGTTAACTGTTCTCTCTCTCTTGAAAATCTCCTCTTTCGAATCCTCTTGAGTTTTCAATTACCCACTAGCCAGTTCCTGTTAGTATCCTATCCTGGGTGATCTTCCTCAACCAGACTTCTGATATCTACGTGTTATTCAGATTCAATTTCTGGCTTTGTGCTACACTGTTATCTACCTCCCACTGTAATGAAATTTCCACAAATCTATGTTATTCACTGTTATACACTCCATGCCAACAATAAGATCTACGCAGCAGATATGTAACGTAATTAGATTTATCCATCCCCATGGATATAAAGAGCATCCTTATTCTAATGAGTCCGAAATGTATATTTTAAGGCTGGATTTCTCTGTGAGCAACAGACTTACAATTGCTACTCTTACTTTATCTATCCTTTAAATGTCACAGACTTTTAAACTTGGTAAGTATTAACATAAAACATGAATTCTTGATTCAGCTCAACAAGTCACTCCCCATTTTCTCCTATCTGAGAAAATGGCATAACCATCTATTCTGCTGCTAGATCTGGAAATTACTATACATCACCTTTGAAATGTTTCATTTGTTCAACCTCATGTCAAATACCTCAGACAGTTCTGTGATTTCACCATTACTGTGAATTTACCCACTGGCGTCCATAGACGTTATTACTACCTAACACTGGCATCTCTTGTCTAGCCTATTGAATAGTCTCCTAATTTTCAGATATGAAGAAAACACTAGAGGTCAATTTAAGATGATAGGACTGAAAGTCCCAAAGAAATTCTGGGCTGAAATACAAATCTGAAGTAAAGAATTCAAGTCAATTTGATCTTGATTCCTTACCCCAGTCTCCCCACTTTCTGGATCAAGCTCACTCTCACAATGCTGCCAATTTATTTCCACATAAAAACAAAAGCTTTCTTAAAATATATGCATATACATTAGATTATATGAATCCCACATGAAAAATTTATGGGATTTTCACTGCACATAGAATAAAACCCTTGTTTATTATTATGTTGGAAAAGTATATCAATGCCAAATTATATCCTCTTCTATTTCCCACTCTTCCTGCTATACACTAAGTCCCTGAAAATCAGTTTTGTTTTATTTCCTTTCTCATCTTTGGAGCTTTGTCTGTTTGTTCCCTCTATTAATATCACTCTTTCCACATCTGCCTAAGCTGCTGCTGCTACTGCTAAGTCACTTCAGTCGTGTCTGACTCTGTGCGACCCCAGAGACGGCAGCCCACCAGGCTCCCCCATCCCTGGGATTCTCAAGGCAAAAAGACTGGAGTGGGTTGCCATTTCCTTCTCCAATGCGTGAAAGTGAAGTCGCTCAGTGGTGTCCGACTCTTAGCAACCCCATGGACTGGAGCCTACCAGGCTCCTCCGTCCATGGGATTTTCCAGGCAAGAGTACTGGAGTGGGGTGCCAGTGCCTAAGCTGCTACTTCTCATTTCTAGGATTCATGTCACATGAGACCTAGAAACTACTCCTTAAAGGGGCTTTTTCTGACCAATGTTTTTATTTTTTTTTAAATTTTTATTTTTACTTTATTTTACTTTACAATACTGTATTGGTTTTGCCCTACATTGACTTGAATCCACCACGGCTGTACATGCGTTCCCAGCCCCAGAGAGATGTTATGGGGAGGGAGGTGGGAGCGGGGTTCATGTTTGACCAATGTTTTTAAAATAGGTCATCTTTGGTTTTCTATCTCTGCCCTCTATGTGTTCATTAGTAACATGTATCAGGTTAACCTTTGTTTGTAATAATTACATTGTTTTTTCAGTTTTACTGAGGTAGAGTTGAAAGTAAAATTTTAGCACTCAAAATGCATGACATGATGATTTGCTATACATACACAAATCCTGTGAAGGATTTCCCTCATGAGTTAATTAACACATCCATTATCTCACATATTTTTTTTTTTTTTTTGGTTGGAGAAAAACATTTGAGTTCTACTCACTTTACAAATCTCAATTATAAAACACTGTACTATGAAAACTATAGTTGCCATGCTATACACTAAATCTCCAGACTTGTTCACTTAGAACTAAAAATTTGTACCCTTTTACCAGTTTCTCTCTATTTGCCTCATCTCTCAGCTTCTTTTTCTATGAGTTAAACTCTTTATTTTTTAGATTTATAAGTGATGCCAAGTGGTATTTGTCTTTCTCTGTTTGGCTTCTTTCACTTAGACTAACTTCTCCAAGGCCGGTTCATATTGTTGTAAACAGCCAAGTTCCTCCTTTACTGAGGCTGTATACACACACATACACGCACACGCACACATGCGCGCATGTGCACACACACACACATACACACACACACACACTTGTGCATGATATTTTCTTTATCCATTGATAGATAGTTTGTTTTCATGTCTGGCCTACTATGAAAAATGATGATATGAACTTCGAAGCACATACATTCCTTTGAGATAATAATCTCATTTCCTTTGGCTATTTACACAAAAGTAGGATTACTGGACCATATGACAGTTCTACTTTTAATTTTTTGAGGAATCTATACTATTTTCTATAATAGAAAGTGACTGCACCAGTTTACATTCCCACCAACAGTGCACAAGGGTTCCTTTTACTCCACATTCAATATCTGTATTCCTTGTTCTTTTGATAATAGACATCACACTAGTATAAGATGATATCTTGTTGTGGTTTCAATTTGAATTTCCTCAGTAATTAGAGATGCTAAGTATCTTTCCGTGTACTTTGTATATGATATGCTGTTTGTATATACTCTTTGGAAACAATGTCTGTTCAGGCCCTTTGCCCATTTTTAACTAAGTTACTGTTTTTTTGATATTGAGTTGCATAAGTTCCTTGCATAGCTTGGATGTTAACTCTCTAATGGGTTTGTGATCTGCAAATATTGTCTCCTATTCCACAAGCTGCTTTTTCATTTTGTTGATGGTTTCCTTTGCTGTGCAGAAACTTTTAGTTATATGTCATCCCTTTTATTTTTGATATTGTTGCATGTGCTTTTGGTATCAATTCAAAAAAATAAAATAGAATAAAATCATTGCCAAGACTAAAGTCCAGAAGCTTGCCATCTATATTTTCTTCTAGGAATTTTAAAGTTTCAAATCTTATGTTCAAGTCCATTTTGAGTTGATTTTTGTGCATGGTATAAGACAGTAATCCAATTTCATTGTTTTGCATGTGGCTGTCCAGTTTACCCAGCACCATTAATTGAAGAGACTCTTCTTTCCCCATTGTATATATTGTGTGTTTTTCACCAAACCACATACCCATGAGGTGAACAAAAGTGTCTGGCTTTTTACTATTGTAGAGTATTTGGCACATAGTTATATAATATTTTGGGAATGAATATATGTTTAATCACTGTGTAGTAAAATGGGTATTATTCACTCATACAAACCTAGTTATTTTTAAGCAATAACATTATAGTCTTTATCAATAACAACAATAATAAAGTTTATGTGCATTCCCGAGAAGAGATGGATTCAACATTTATAATCACAATCCTGAAAATCAAACTGAGAAATGCACATCATCACCTTCTTCGATATGCAGATGACACCACCCTTATGGCAGAAAGTGAAGAAGAACTAAAGAGCCTCTTGATGAAAGTGAAAGAGAAGAGTGAAAAAGCTCAACATTCAGAAAACTAAGATCATGGCATCTGGTCCCATCACTTCATGGCAAATAGATGGGGAAACAGTGGAAACAGTGGCTGACTTTATTTTTCTGGGATCTAAAATCACTGCAGATGGTGACTGCAACCATGAAATTAAAAGACACTTACTCCTTGGAAGGAAAGTTATGACCAACCTAGACAGCATATTAAAAAGCAGAGACATTACTTTGCCAACAAAGGTCCCTCTAGTCAAGGCTATGCTTTTTCCAGGTATGGTTTATACACGTATGGTCATGTATGGATGTGTCATGTATTGGACTATAAAGAAAGCTGAGCACCAAAGAATCTGTGCTTTTGAACAGTGGTGTTGGAGAAGATTCTTGAGAGGCCCTTGGAATACAAGGAGATCCAACCAGTCCATCCTAAAGGAGATCAGTCCTGAGTGTTCATTGGAAGGACTGATGTTGAAGCTGAAATTCCAATACTTTGGTCACCTGATTTGAAGAGCTGACTCATTGGAAAAGACCCTGATGCTTGGGAGAGATTGAGGGCAGGAGGAGAAGGGGACACAAGAGGATAAGATGGCTGGATGGCATCACCAACTCAATGGACATGGGTTTGGATGGACTCCGGGAGTTGGTGATGGACAGGGAGGCCTGGTGTGCTGCGCTTCATGGGGTTGCAAAGAGTCGGACACGACTGAGCGACTGAACTGAACTGAACTGAACCCTCTTCAAAATGGTGCCTGCATGAGGTTTATCAATGTGTGTTTAATGACCTTTCATTAGTAAATAGCTGATATTCAATAAGTGTGTGTTTGATTCATTAAGGAAAATCGCAGAACAGATTCTTCATGTCTTTTTTTGTTTGTTTTTGTACTGCTTATTATTCCCAGAGTTTTTCTGCCTCTCAGAGTGCAGAAGCTCCGTTCCTGGCAGGCTTTTACTCTCTGTGCTATATGTGCTTAATCACTCAGTTGTGTCTGGCTCTTTTGATCCCAAGGACTGTAGCCCACCAGGCTCCTCTGTTCATGGAATTCTCCAGGCATGAATACTGGATACCCATTCCCTTCTCCAGGGGATCTTCCCAACCCAGGGATCAAACCTGGTCTCTTGTACTGCAGGCAGATTCCTTACCATCTGAGCTACCAGGGAAGCCCAATGTGGATATATATAGATGCAAAGAACTATCACACACATGCCCTTTCTGAAAAAAATATTTCAGAAAATACTCTTCCCAGACAGTAATAATTCAGAATGGACTTCTCAAAATAGGAATAGATGAGAAGGAAAAGAAATAGTATTAATCAATAAACACAGATTTGATAGGTAATACATAAATATAAACATGATTAATAATATATGTAAAGTAAAGTAAATGTTGCTCAGTCGTGTCCGACTCTTTGTGACCCCATGGACTGTCTACCAGTTTCCTCCATCCATGGGATTCTCCAGGCAAGAATACTGGAGTGGGTTGCCATTTCCTTCTCCAGGAGATCTTCCAAACCCAGGGATCGAACCCAGGTCTCCTGCGTTGTAGGCAGACGCTTTACCGTCTGAGCCACCAGGTAAATCTCAATAATATATGTATATGACACAAATACTAAGCAATAATTTTTGAAATAGGGAGAAAACATTGTAGGAAGAAACTAATTATAATCTAGAAAAAAGATCCCAAAATGTCTCAGCAAAATCATTTGATAGTGGCAATCAGAAGAGGGAGGGGAAAGTATTCTAGGACTTAATGGAAAGAAGCAGTAAGGAAATAGAATCTATCTATGAGTAGATGGAAAGGGCATTATTTTAAAACATTAGTAAACTGAATGTTTGACTATGAGTACTGGGAAGGAAAAGATACTTAGAAATAAAATTAAGAAGCAAAATAAACTTCCAAAGAGAAGAGGGGTGAAAGGAATGAATAACAATTTGATCAATTTAACAAAAGTTGGCTAAAGGAAAAATAATAAGAAATTTTAAAATGATACATATTTAAAAATTAGTGACAAATAAAATCAGCTTTTTATTCATTGTATTATGTTAAAATGAATTAAAATTCCCCATTAAAAGCCAAGTACATTCATATTGACATATAAAGCATAACAAGAGGTTTATGCTATTTATAAGTAACACGTTTAAAAGGGTAATAAAAGGGCATTGGAAAAATTAGCTGAAAAAATACAAATTTAATAAACAAAAAGAAGAACAAGCAATACTAAAAAGAGAAGGATAGAAAATATATAAAGAGTATAGCAGGTTATAGAATAAAGAGAGAATTATATGTGTAGTGGCTCAGATGGCAAAGAATCTGCTTGCAATGCAGGAGACCTGGGTTCGATCCCTAGGTCAGAAAGATCCTCCGGAGAAGGGAATAGTAACCCACTCCAGTATTTCTGCCTGGAGAATCCCAAGGACAGGGGAGCCTGGCAAGCTACACTACATGGGGTCACAAAGAGTTGGACATGACTAAGTGACTAACACTTCCACTTTCTTTCTTATATGTGTGTGTGTGTGTATGTGTGTGTGTGTGTATACACGTATGCATGAGCTTCCCTGATAGCTCAGTTGGTAAAGAATCTGCCTGCAGTGCAGGAGACCCAGGTTTGATCCCTAAGTCAAGAAGATCAGCTGGAGAAGGAAATGCAACTCACTCCAATAGTCTTGCCTAGAAAATCCTAGGGACAGAGGAACCTTGCTGGCTCCAGTCCATGGGGTTGTGAGAGTCAGACTTAGTGACTAAACCACCGTGTATATATATATACACACACACACACATACATACACTCTCTCTATATATATGCATGTATACATGGGTAAATAAATTTATATACACATACACATGCAAAGGCTTAGACAGATGAGAGAGCATGAACAGGTCCACATAACTACAAGTAGATCAGGGTCTAAGCCATGTGTGGTAGTTAAAAATAATGACACAGACATTGACAACAAATGTATATACTTCTCTTAACCTTCCCTAGTTTGAGAGAATTCAGTTCTATTTATTACCACTTTTGGGATCAGAGCCATATTAGCAAAACATATTAGGTTACAAATCTAAATCATATGTTTTAAATAGCCGCAAAGTATTAAAAGTTGAAAGTCTTACAAAGAGACAATTCTGAGATTTGTACTATGCCACACTGTAATTTTTTTCTGGCTTTAAGGTTCAAACTCTGTTCATTTTTGACATACCACATTAACATGAGATAAAATATTAATTAATTTACAGTCCAAATGTACTTCTGGCAGAAGAAACTAACTATATTTCAAGTAGCCAAAAAATTACTAAGTATGGAATACTAGAGATGATCAAAATTCAAAGATTTTCAGTAATGTTAACTCTACCATGTTAAACTTGTTGTACATTTCATGCCTATCGTTTAAGTACCACTTAACATCCAGATTGACAAGTTAATGGAGAAGCAGTTGTAGAAATTTGGAAAACAGATACTTAAACTTAAAAAAACTAACAAATATACAGATTATATAAGTATATTAACAAGCTTCCCATTTTAAAAAATGATAATATTTTGAGGAATAAAAAAGAACTAAGAATAGTAACATTTAAAGTAATTCTCATTCTTACTAGAATATCTCACCAGGATTCATAATTTTCCTAATCAAAAATTTGTAAGCAGAAGCCAGGAATATTTATTTTCTTCTGTAGTTATTGATTTCAATTTTAAAATGTTATATTTTAATAGAAATTGTTTACTTTCCTCATTACCACCTGTTTTCTACATATTGAACAGACTTTTAAAATTGTGATTATAAGTAATGTAACCTATACTTATTAATTTAAGCTCAAATATATTAGTTTTTCCATTGTTAAGTATCATAACCTTTCTTCTGGCATTCCTATAAGCTTTGTCTCATTTAAGTTCCTGCACCTGGATGCTGTGGTTATTTTCATTAATTTTTCAAAAAACTTTCATCAAGAACATGCTACAGAACAATTTTAGCTCCAGTGAAATATATATGCATATTTTATAAATTGACTAGAGACTTTCATCTTCTCTTCATTTCACCATGACACACATACATAGAACTATGTCTTCAGATAAAATGAAAAGGTAAAAAAGAAAAATTTAAAGTTGATTGTTTCAAGATGATAACATGTAGATTCTTGAGAAAGAATGTTTTCTTAAGGTTAGTAAGATCTTTTCAGATAATTATGTTTCCTTTCTTTATTCAAAATAATTTTTAAAAAGTATATAACATTTGAAAACTTCTAAGGGAAAAGACATAAATAACATTGTAACTAAATCCCAGGCCCCAGAGAGAACTGCTACTACTATTTTGATATATTAACCTTTAACTATCCATATGCAATAGAAAGAGAAGAGAGAAAGGGTAAAAAAGGAAAATAAGATATACTGTATATCCAGGAGAAAAAAGAATGAAGTTGGACATCTATTCACATCATGTGCAAAAATTAACTCAAAATGGATCATTAATTTAAAAATAAGAGATGAAACCATAAAGCTCTTAGAAGAAACAAAAAGGTAAATTTTCATGATCCTCGGTTTGCCAATGAATTCTTAAATTGAAAATGAAGACACAAATGAAACAAAAAAGGGAGAAGGAAAAATATATATTTAATTTCATCAAAATTAAAAAGCTTTGCTCTTCAAAGAACAGCAGGAAGGTAAAAAGACAACCCACAGAATGGGAGAATATTTGCAAATGTTGCGTCTAATGAGGGTCTAATCTTCAGAATATACAAAGAGCTACTATAAATCAACCACAAAAACACAAGTAACACAATTTTAAAAATGAACACATGACTTGAATGGATATTTCTCCGGAGAAGGTACATATACGGCCAATAAACACATTCAGTTCAATTAATTCAGTCACTCAGTTGTGTCCCACTCTTTGAGACCCCATGAATCATAGCACTCCAGGCCTCCCTGTTCATCGACAACTACCGGAGTTTACCTAAACTCATGTCCATCGAGTCAGTGATGCCATCCAGCCATCTTATCCTCTGTCATCCACTTATCCTCCTGTCCCCAATCCCCCCTAGCACCAGGGTCATTTCCAATGACTCAATTCTTCGCATGAGGTGGTCAGAGTATTGGAGTTTCAGCCTCAGCATCAGTCCTTCCAATGAACACCCAGGACTGTTCTACTTTAGGATGGATTGGTTGGATTTCCTTGCAGTCCAAGGGACTTGTAAGAGTCTTCTCCAGCACCACAGTTCAAAAGCATCAATTCTTCGGTGCTCAGCTTTCTTCACAGTCCAACTCTCACATCCATACATGACCACTGGAAAAACCATAGCCTTGACTAGATGGACCTTTGTTGGCAAAGTAATGTCTCTGCTTTTCAATATGATATCTAGGTTGGTCATAACTTTTCTTTCAAGGAGTAAGCGTTTTTTAATTTCATGGCTTCAATCACCATCTGCAGTGATTTTGGAGCCCCCCAAAATAAAGTCTGACACTGTTTCCACTGTTTCCCCATCTATTTCCCATGAAGTGATGGGACCATCCATGATCCTCGTTTTCTGAATGTTGAGCTTTAAGCCAACTTTTTCACTCTCCTCTTTCACTGTCATCAAGAGGCTTTTAAGTTCCTTTTCAATTTCTGCCATAAGGGTGGTATCATCTGCATATTTGAGGTTATTGTTATTTCTCCCGGCAATCTTGATTCCAGCTTGTGATTCTTCCAGCCTAGTATTTCTCATGACGTACTCTGCATATAAGTTAAATAAGCTGGGTGACAATATGCAGCCTTGATGTACTCCCTTTTCCTATTTGGAACCAGTCGTCTGTTGTTCCATGTCCAGTTCTAACTGTTGCTTCCTGACCTGCATATAGGTTTCTCAAGAGGCAGGTCAGGTGGTCTGGTATTCCCATCTCTTTCAGAATTTTCCACAGTTTATTGCAATCCCCATAGTCAAAGGCTTTGGCATAGTCAATAAAGCAGAAATACATGTTTTTCTGGAACTCTCTCGCGTTTTCCATGATCCAGCAGATGTTGGCAATTTGATCTCTGGTTCCCCTGCCTTTTCTAAAACCAGCTTTAACATCTGGAAGTTCACGATTCGTGTATTGCTGAAGCCTGGCTTGGAGAATTTTGAGCATTACTTTACTAGTGTGTGAGATGAGTGCAATTAGTTTGAGCATTCTTTGGCATTGCCTTTCTTTGGGATTGGAATGAAAACTGACATTTTCCAGCCCTGTGGCCACTGCTGAGTTTTCCAAATTTGCCGGCATACTGAGTGCAGCACTTTCACAGCATCATCTTTCAGGATTTGAAATAGCTCAACTGAAATTCCATCACCTCCACTAGCTTTGTTCATAGTGATGCTCTCTAAGGCCCACTTGACTTCACATTCCAGGATGTCTGGCTCTAGGTGAGTGATCATACCATCGTGATTATCTGGGTCATGAAGCTCTTTTTTGTACAGTTATTTTGTGTATTCTTGCCACCTCTTCTTAATATCTTCTGCTTCTGTTAGGTCCATATCATTTCTGTCCTTTATTGAGGCCATCTTTTCATGAAATATTCCCCTGGTTTCTCTAATTTTCTTGAATAGCTCTCTAGTCTTTCCCATTCTGTTGTTTTCCTCTATTTCTTTGCATTGATCGCTGAGGAAGGGTTTCTTATCTCTCCTTGCTATTCTTTGGAACTCTGCATTCAGATTCTTATATCTTTCCTTTTCTCCTTTGCTTTTCACCTCTCTTCTTTTCACAGCTATTTGTAAGGCCTCCCCAGATAGCCATTTTGCTTGCATTCCTTTTCTATGCGGATGGTCTTGATCCCTGTCTCCTGTACAATGTCACAAACCTCTGTCCATAATTCATCAGGCACTCTGTCAGATATAGTCCCTTAAATCTATTTCTCACTTCCACTGTATAATCATAAGGGATTTGATTTAGGTCATACCTGAATGTTCTAGTGGTTTTCCCTACTTTCTTCAATTTAAGTCTGAATGGCAATAAGGAGTTCATGATCTGAGCCACGGTCAGCTCCTGGTCTTGTTCAGTTCAGTTCAATCACTCAGTCATGTCCAACTTGTTGCAACCCCATGAATCGCAGCACGCCAGGCCTCCCTGTCCATCAACAACTCCCGGAGTTCACTCAGAGTCACGTCCATCGAGTCAGTGATGCCATCCAGCCATCTCATCCTCTGTCGTCCCCTTCTCCTCCTGCCCCCAATCCCTCCCAGCATCAGAGTCTTTTCCAATGAGTCAACTCTTCACATGAGGTGGCCAAAGTACTAGCGTTTCAGCTTCAGCATCATTCCTTCCAAAGAAATCCCAGGGCTGGTCTCCTTCAGAATGGACTAGTTGGATCTCCTTGCAGTCCAAGGGACTCTCAAGAGTCTTCTCCAACACCACAGTTCAAAAGCATCAATTCTTCGGCACTCAACCTTCTTCACAGTCTGACTCTCGCATCCATATATGACCACAGGAAAAACCATAGCCTTGACTAGACGGACCTTAGTCGGAAAAGTAATGTCTCTGCTTTTGAATATACTATCTAAGTTGCTCGTAACTTTTCTTCCAAGGAGTAAACGTCTTTTAATTTCATGGCTGCAATCACCATCTGCAATGATTTTGGAGCCCAGAAGAATAAAGTCTGACGCTGTTTCCACTATTTCCCCATCTATTTCCCATGAAGTGATGGGTCAGATGCCATGATCTTCGTTTTCTGAATGTTGAGCTTTAAGCCAACTTTTTCACTCTCCTCTTTTACTTTCATCAAGAGGCTTTTGAGCTCCTCTTCACTTTCTGCCATAAAGGTGGTGTCATCTGCATATCTGAGGTTATTGATATTTCTCCCGGCAATCTTGATTCCAGCTTGTGCTTCTTCCAGTCCAGCGTTTCTCCTGCTGTACTCTGCATGTAAGTTAAATAAGCAGGGCCACTTAATATCATTATTAATCAGGGAAACACAAATCATAGTAACAATGTGATACCATTTCATACCCTTTCACTGGAATAACTATCAATCAGTCAGCTGTCCATCACCAACTCCCAGAGCTTGCTCAAACTCATGTCCATCAAGTCAGTGATGCCATCCAACCATCTCATACTCTATCGTCCACTTCTGCCTCAGTCTTTCCCAGCATCAGGGTCTTTTTCCAGTGAGTTGGTTCTTTAAATCATGTGGCCAAATTATTGGTGCTTCAGCTTTAGCATCAGTACTTCTAATGAACATTCAGGGCTGATTTCCTTTAGGATTGACTGGTTGGATCTCCTTGCAGTCCAAGGGACTCTCAAGAGTCTTCTCTAACACCACAGTTCAAAAGCATAAATTCTTCAGTGCTCAGCTTTCTTCACAGTCCAACTCTCATATCCATATATGACTACTGGAAAACCATAGCTTTGATTAGATGAACCTTTGTTGGCAAAGTAATGTCTCTGTTTTTTAAAATGCTGTGTAGGTTGGTCATAGCTTTTCTTCCCAGGAGCAAATGTCTTTTAATTTCATGGCTGCAGTCAGCATCTGCAGTGATTTTGGAGCCCAGAAAAATAAAGTCAGCCACTGTTTCCCCATCTATTTGCCATAAAGCAATGGGACTGAACGCCATGAACATTTTTTGAATGTTGAGTTTTAAGTCAGCTTTTTCACTCTCCCTTTTCACTAAGAGGCTCTTTAGTTCCTCTTCACTTTCTGCATAAATGTGGTGTCATCTGCATATCTGAGGTTATTGATGTTTCTCCCGGTAATCTCGATTCCAACTTGTGCTTCATCCAGCCTGGCATTTTGCATGATTTACTCTACATAGAAGTATAACTATAGTAAACATTTTAAAAATAAATGGTATTGGCAAGGAAATAGAGAAACTGGAACCTTCATACATTGCTGGTAGGAAAGCAAAATAGTGCAGCCATTATAAAAAGAGTTTGGCAATTCCTCCGAGAGTTGAAAACAGAATTAACATATGATCCTTTGAGTCCTCCTCTAGGTAAATTCCCAAAAGAATGTAAAATAGGAACTTAACAAATACATGTAAACACAGGCTCATGGCAGTGCTATTCTCTGTATCAAAAGGTGGAGACAACCCAAATGTCCATGAAGAGATACATGCAAAAACAAACTGTGGTATATACATACAAAGAAATATTATTTAGCCACATAAAGCGATGACATACTGACATGCAATAACATGTATAAATCTGGAAAGCATTATGTTGAGTAAAAGAAGGCAAACATAAAAAGTCGCATGTTGTATGTTATGGGTAGAAAGTAACAGGGATTAATTAATTAATGGATGCAGTGCTTTCTTTTGGGGTAATGAAATGTTTGGAAATAAACAGACATGATGGCTACACAACATACATTTAATAAACATACTAAATGTCACTTGATTGTTCACCTTAAAAAGAGGTCATATTTCCTACCCCAAGGTATGAAAGAGCAAAGTGAGGGATTTGAGCTCCATACTCAGGCAGTCTGGCAGGAAATTGTGTGCTATATTCTTGTTGATATACTGCCTTCTTCTGTGCCTTTGTTTGATCTTTATTGAAATGTTTTCTATATATTCATAGAATATTGATGTTCTTTATATAAACCATCTTTTTTTATCAATGGCCTATTTTTAATCAGATTGTTTTTCTTTCCTTTTCTGATTTCTAAGAGTATCACATAAACTAAGGTAAAAATAATTTATCTGTGACATATGGTGCCAAAATATTTTTAAATTATCTCATTTGTTCTTTAGTTTTGTTCCTCATGGTTTTTGGCAGAGAGATGTTTGCTCTGGAAAAGCTATCAATTATTGCCTTTGGAGTTTTGCTTTTATAAGGTAATGAAGGAGACTGTAATTATCAAGTGGTCCAAGAAGATTTCCTGATGAAAGAATTCTTTTTCACCCTGGATAGCTATTTCTCCTATTTCTAAAGCTCAAGACTAAAATTTCAAAAGCTAAAAAAGAAGCTTCAGAATTCAAGTTGTTAAAAAGGAAATAATAGTTATTTTAGAAAAGTTGATCTCAACTAACTTAGAAAGTCTCAACATTTTGTTAAGGGGGAACTTGCATTTATAATGCCAAGCCAATTGCCAATATTTGCAATCAGTTCACAGCTCCAACAGGAAGAAAGAAGCAAATAATTAAACTTCACTTCATTTGCTTCTGTAACTACACTTGATTCCATGCTATTTCAAGTTCTCACACCTAGGGTGGCTCTATGGTAACATGAATTTTC
The DNA here is from genome assembly GCF_023091745.1 of Budorcas taxicolor. Lineage (NCBI taxonomy): Eukaryota > Metazoa > Chordata > Mammalia > Artiodactyla > Bovidae > Budorcas > Budorcas taxicolor. Next base: position 27,239,170 of record NC_068918.1, read on the forward strand.
CACCCACTATTATCTCTGTGGGAATCTTAGCCATTTAGTTTGATCAAAGTTCAGAGAAGGAGAAAGTGTACATTATTAACTTCTGGGAAAGAAAAATAAGGGAGGATAGCCAGTGACTATAAAGAGTACAGATCAAGATCAGGATCAAAGGGCTGGAAAAGAAAGGTTTGGAATCTATCAGCAACAAGTTGCCTTAGTAGCTACTTAAGGATTATGGAGACAATCCAAAGAGATTTCACAGAATGAAAGAAGGAAAGGAAAGATCAAATACTATGAGGTATCAGTCAAAAGAACATCATAGATGATGTATTTATCCATGAAAAATACTGAGGGGAAGAATAACAGAACATTTCCATAGGTATCGTAGAAATAGAGCAAAATATAAGAGACAAATGGTTCATGTTGCCATACAGGGATCAAGTAAGATATGAAATAAAAATGATATGTTGAATTTGACATCTGGGGATGAAGTAAGGGCCTAGGGAACATAATTTTAGGCAGAAGCCTGAATGGTAGAAAGCAGAGATGAGCAACATTCTGGAGGGAAGAAGCTAGGAAGGTATTAGAAGAGAAAGAAGATTGTGGAAAGATGATACCTGATCATGTGTATATGCTGAAGTAAAAATATTAAGAGCAATAAGGAGTGGCTGAAGAAGATACTTGATAAACAGAATAAATGAGATAAAAGACAAAAAGTGGCACTAAATATGAGATAGGGCAAAATTTAGAAGATAAGATTAGTTTAGGCACTGAGAGGAGAGAGGGGGAACTACATTTTATTCTGCAGGAAATGTAGGAGGATAAATCTG